>NC_047104.1:7043024-7153024 GCF_902500255.1 Thalassophryne amazonica
CTCTCTCTGTCTCTCTGTTTCCGTCTCTGTCTCTCTCTCTGTCTCTCTCTCTCTCTCTCTCTCTCTCTCTGTCTCTCTGTTTCCGTCTCTGTCTCTGTCTCTCTCTCTCTCTCTCTCTCTGTCTCTCTGTTTCTGTCTCTGTCTCTCTCTCTCTCTGTCTCTGTTTCTGTCTGTCTCTCTCTCTGTTTCGGTCTCTCTCTCTCTCTCTCTCTCTCTCTCTGTCTGTCTCTGTTTCTGTCTGTCTCTCTCTCTGTTTCGGTCTCTCTCTCTCTCTCTGTCTGTCTCTCTGTCTCTCTCTCTGTTTCGGTCTCTCTCTCTCTGTCTGTCTCTGTTTCTCTCTGTCTCTCTCTCTGTTTCGGTCTCTCTCTCTCTGTCTGTCTCTGTTTCTCTCTGTCTCTCTCTCTGTTTCGGTCTCTCTCTCTCTCTCTCTCTCTCTCTCTGTCTGTCTGTCTGTCCCTCTCTGTTTTTGGCTTTCTCTCTGTCTGTCTATGTTTCTGTCTGTCTACAGTCTCTGGAGAGTACCCGGCGTATGTTGGCTCTGGTTGAGGAGGTGAGTCTTCTTCATTAACACAAGAGCATGAACATTTTCTCCCTTCTCAAAATCTTGAATGAATAATGGTGATAAATGCAAACTGAAGTAAAAACGGCTGATGGCATTTGTCTGAGTTGCACGACTGAGAACTGAAAATGTTCTTTAGTTTTCTTGTAGCTGATAAAAATCAGTTAAAGGCACAAACTGTTAGGATTTATGATCACATGTATTTTTCTGTGTCTGAACAGAAACAAGCTCTGTTTTAAGAATTATTTTATCCAGCGAGAAACAACAAACTCAAAACAGCAGATCCATGAAAACCTTTTTAAAAACATTTTGCAATTTTATGAATGACAAAGGTGACGCATCATGAATATTTCTGTAGGTTCATTTGTTTTAAACCCCCTGGGGTCCGAGAGCATTTTATGGACAATTCACTCGCCTGGCATAAATAATGTTTTATTATTACTGTTAAATATTCACCCTGCATCCCACAATCAAGTTTTATGTCTCTTTTTTTCAGGACAACCTGTACTTTCAGAATATATATGCTATAGTGGTGTTTTATAAGTGTAATAAAGGTTTACAATAGGAAATAAGAAAGGAAAAATATAAAGTGGAAAAATAATGTTCAAACACATTTATTCAAAACACACAGCAAACTATAATAAACAACTATTTTGACAATTTATAAAGGTAGTTTGGATTCTTGTACAAAAGAATGTACAAAATAAAGGTTCTAACAATAAACACAAATGCACATTTTGAACAATATATACAAAATGATCTATGCGTTTTGTTGATCTTCATGCCACATCTCAAAGCAATTTCTGTCTGCTATTACACAAAGGGCCACATCACAAACTTTGCACTTGTTCTTTTTGGAGTGTGTTCCTGCACTGAAAACAACCTCTCCTCACACTTTGAGGGCCCCTCCCCCTCCTTCCATTCATATGCGTAAACAGTGCTTTACACGTCAATAAGCGAAGTGCGCAACGCATCTGCGCATGCGTGGATCAAACAGGGGCAAAAATTCCAACTACCAAACTCACACCGCTCCCACTGAATTTCATATACAGTAGCATTAGCGGACTGTAAAAGTTAAGGCTTACAGGGATTGTTTCAAAGGCTTTAAGCCTTAAGCGTCACATACAGTAATGACAGGGGCGCATTGTGCTGTTTTCAAATACTCGAACGGAATTTATAAGCTTGAAAGTTGGCTGAAAACACACGATTGCAAAGCTCTGCCGCATCCACACAAAGATGGAAAGAAGAAATGTGGTTGTAAACCTCCGTTCATTCTACACAGTTTCCCCACAGAAAAGAAAGATCTAGACGGATATAAAAGATGGACTAAAATTGTATGTTTCTTGCACACATTTATTTTGTGAATATCCTGAAACTGTGCCGAATTATAATGTGGTTGATGGCGCCATTTTCGTGCATCAGCTTATGACTGTAATGTCGCGGCATGAATGATGTGGCACAGAATATTGTAATATTGACATGTTCTATAAACATGCATGCACATATTATTGTATGTCTGTCAACTTATCAAAACAAACATGAAACCAAAGAGGTTGTATTTGAGACCCACCTTCCTTGTAGTCATTATGAAGCCGGCGAAGTAGCGATTTCTCATACCTGCTTAGCAAATATTCTGCAATATCCACAGTTTCAGATGCTGAACTTCGTCTAACCATCCGTCAGTTGCCTTCAAGGGGTCAGAAATTTGTTTGTCTCCAACTATCCAGAAGGACTGGTCATTTTCGACAGCAGCTCTCTTTTCCTCCTTCGTCGGCACCAATGATAGTTTCTGTAACGATGTGGCATACGTAAAGGCAGCCAGCTGTTCTTTCAATTTCTGTCCACTGCTGTACGTAGTCCTGGTTGTAACAGGAAATCCGCAGAGCTTACAAAATCGCTTTAAATCATCAACTTTCCAGCAGTTGAAATGATCCAAATCATAGCACTCTTCGCTGCTTTCCATCGTCATAGCATGTGGGTTGGTAGCTGAAAAATTTAGCCTACCCATAATGCACCGTGCGGCCCGAGATGTGCACTTTGCTTATTGTTGGAGTGAGAGAGGCCTATTCAACAACATTCACAGACCAAGTAGTAAAGCATCTCTTCTACTGACACTCTTTGGTTCACCACGTGAGATTGTATGAGGCCCACTTACTCTGATCACTTCCATTCATATGCATAAAAGTGCTTTACGCATTGGCGCGAGAGAGGCTTATTCAAACAACATTCACGGGCCAAGTAGTAAAGCATCTCTTCTACTGACACTCTTTGATGCACCACGTGAGATTGCTCTGCCGTACGAGGGGATATGTGACGGTGAACCAATTCCTGATTGGACACTCACATTGCACACGTCACCACACAGCTTCTATGAGGACTACAAGCATGGTGGAGGGCTCGTTTGAAAGTCTGCGGAGTGTACTTTTCTGCAAAAAAAGACTAAGTTTCTATCTAATATTATTACAAAAGTTATGTATCATTAAATAAAAGTTGTATTCCGCTGTCGTATATGACGGGGATGACCCCAGAGGGAAATCACATTGCAAACCTTTAAAAGTTACATTAAAAAAATGGACAAAAACTTCAGTTGTTCAGTTTGATGCACAGCATCAAAGGTTTTCTGTTAAAACGGATCCAATAATACGGCTTAAAATTCATCACATTACTACACAGACACGCCCCCTGTGCAAAGGGAAAGGGGGCGTGGCCAGCAGCAGGTTACATTTAAAACAGAAACACACGCTGATCATTTCTCAGAGACCTTCAGTGTTTAGATTTTTAGAACACAAACACTGATGCCGTGTTCACAGTTTGGTGGTACATAAGCGTGGACGTCATCAACCCGGAAGTCAAACTAGCAGCATAATTGTCAGAATAAGAGCACGACGAACATCACAAAATAAAACATTCGGAAAATTCCCAGAAGTAACTCAACGTGCCAACAAGTCCAAGACTCATCTCACATTCATCCATGCAGAAAGAAGTGATACATGTGACATTAGAGCAGCTGGTGTGGTCACAGATCTCGTCTCCCATGATTCCATCAGGCATCTTCTGAACACAGGACAAGAAGACGTCTAATCTTTCTGTGTCTTTGTTGGAGCTGAAATGATGCCTCACAGGTTCTGGCACAGGCTTCATTTCCTCCCTCATCTCTCTTATCAGATCCTGTTTTATGAGCTTTCTGTCCCCAAACCTGCACCGAGTCACTGATGCAGATCGCTGACGGTTTGGGACATGCTTTGTTCTGAAAGAGCTGATGCACAACTTTAATATCTGTCAGAGAATTCTGCATGATACTATAAAAACACTCTCAGACAAACTGAACTTTTAACGAACAGCGCGATGTGCGTGCATGAACATAAAAACTGTGCATGAGTGAAACCATGCACGTGCAGGTGCATGGTTTCAGGTTCCTGCACATGTGGGATGAATCAGAATGTTTCATTCCTGGAATTCTGTCAACAAAATCTGTGGTGGCCAGTTAATTACAGCAGGCGCCATTTGGCGGACAAATTTGTGCCGATGATCTGGGTGCCTTCCTGCATCCAGATTTTTGTGCAATTCAAGACTTTTATTCACATCTTCTTTTTTCTTTCTTCGTTCCACCAAAATGCAGCATTTGTGTTTTCTGTTTAAACTAAGATGTTTGCTTGAAGATATCCAAGGTATCAGTGAGTTAATTGATTAATCACTTATCAAATCAAATGATGATTTTGACTCATGAATAAATTCACCAGTGAACCAAAACTTTCTGAATTCATCAGATGGAACCTCGATTGTCTCAGTTTTGTTGCCGTTCACTGATTGCCGCTTCCTGCCGTTTCCTCCTTCTTCCTGTGCCGTTCTGTGTTACAGAGTAAAGATGCTGGTATCAGGACTCTGGTCATGCTGGACGAGCAGGGAGGTGAGTCCGTCTTTACTCTAACTCCACCCTCCTGCTGTTGATTAATGGAGAATAATCTTCTCGCCGCTGCTTTGCCTCCTCACACGCCAGATTTTGCCACATGTATTTTCATAGTGCTCATTCTGACCAGACTGAGCTCAGAGGTCAGCCCAAGTTGATTAATTACTCTGTTTACAAGGGAGAAGATCCTTTTGATTAGCAAAAACAAATTCATTCACAATTTTTATCAGATGTTTCCACATTCTGTCCACATCTGTTCTGTTCCTCTTAATAAGAAAGAAGCAGGATTAGAAAAATGTTTTATAAAAACCTTTGGTGCAATTGTCCTGCTGGAATAAATACCAGCTGCCGTGTGTCACAGGATGTGCCTGCATCACTGCATTCATCGTACTACGGACCCCCAATGGGTCCTGGATGGCAACCACACAGACAGACAGCCAGTCCATTCCCACCTCTACAAAGTAACTACCTGCTGCAGCCAGGTGGAACGTGGGCATGTCCTTGGCCAGGTGGAACGTGGCCGTGTCCTTGGCCAGGTGAAATGTTGACATATCCTTGGCTTGGTGGAATGTGGGCGTGTCCTTGGCTAAGTGAAAAATGGACATGTCCTTGGCTTAGTGAAATATGGACATGTCCTTGGACATGTGAAATATGGACATGCCCTTGGACATGTGAAATGTGGACATATCCTTGGCGTGGTGAAATGTGGACAAGTCCTTGGTCATGTGAAATATGGACATGCCCATATTTCACATGTCATATTTCACAGCCAAAGACATGTCCATATTTCACCTGGCTGCAGCAGATAGGTGGTTACTTTAGAAATGTGGGGATGGACCCGCTTTCTGCCCGGGTGGTTGCCATCCATACAATACATGTTATTGTAGAAAAATTCATCTTGGACTCGATGTCGTGCACATAAATACCTTCACAATAACACAACCTACATGTAAAGAAGACACCACCAGCTGTGACACTCACAAGATTGCATTGCAGATTAAAAACATTTTTAAAATATTCAGGATCCAAGGCAGTTACACAATGGCTGTCCACATGTTTTTCAGCCTTATACAGTGGAGTAAAAAATTATTTAGTCAGTCCCTGATTGTGCAAGTTCTCCTACTTAGGAAGATGAGAGAGGTCTGTAATTTTCATCATAGGTACACTTCAACTATGACAGACAAAATGAGAAAAAAAAACAGGAAATCACACTGTTGGATTTTTAAAGAATTTGTAAATTATGGTGGAAAATACGTATTTGGTCACCCACAAACAAGCAAGATTTCTGGCTCTCACAGACCTGTAACTTCTTCTTTAAGAAGCTCTTCTGTCCTCCACCTGTTACCTGTATTAATGGCACCTGTTTGAACTTGTTATCTGTATAAAAGACACCTGTCCACAGGCTCAAACAGTCAGACTCCAAACTCAACCATGGCCAAGACCAAAGAGCTGTTGAAGGACACCAGGAAGAAAATTGTAGATGTGCACCAGGCTGGGAAGAGTGAATCTACAATAGTCAAGCAGGTTGGTGTGAATAAATCAACTGTGGGAGCAACTGTAAGAAAATGGAAGACATACAAGACCATTAGTCAGTCCCTTGATCTGGGGCTCTACACAAGATCTCATCCCGTGGGGTCAAAATGACCATGAGAACGGTGAACAAAAATCACAGCACTACATGGAGGGACCTGATGAATGACCTGCAGAGAGCTGGGACCAAAGTAACAGAGGCTACACACTACGCAGAGAGGGACTCAAAGCTTAAGCCAGTACATGTCCAGGCCCATCTGAAGTTTGCCAGAGAGCATATGGATGATCCAGAAGAGGATTGGGAGAATATCATGTGGTCAGATGAAGCCAAAATAGAACATTTTGATAAAAACTCAACTCGTTGTGAGGAAGAAGAATGCTGAGTTGCATTCCAAGAACACCATATCTACTGTGAAGCATGGGGGTGGAAACATCATGCTTTGGGGCTGTTTTTCTGCAAAGGGGACATGACGACTGATCTGTGTTAAGGGAAGAATGAACAGGGCCATGTATCATGAGATTTTAAGCCAAAACCTCCTTCCATTAGTGAGAGCATTGAAGATGCAACGTGGCTGGGTCTTCCAGCATGACAATGATCCCAAACACACCACTCGGGCAACGAAGGAGTGGCTCCGTAAAAAGCATTTCAAGGTCCTGGAGTGGCCGAGCCAGTCTCCAGACCTCAACCCCATAGAAAATTTATGAGGGAGTTGAAAGTCCGTGTTTCCCAGCGACAGCCCCAAAACATCACTGCTCTAGAGGAGATCTGCATGGAGGAATGGACCAAAATACCAGCTACAGTGTGTGCAAACCTGGTGAAGACTTACAGGAAATATTTGACCTCTGTGATTGCCAACAAAGATTATGTTACAAAGTACTGAGCTGAACTTTTGTTAATGACCAAATACTTATTTTCTACCATAATTTACAAATAAATTCTTTAAAAATCCTACAATGTGATTTCTTGGATTTTTTTTTTCTCATTTTGTCTCTCACAGTTGAAGTGTACCTATGTTGAAAATTACAGACAGTTACAGAGACATTCTGCTCAAATGAGGAATAGAGGCGAGAAAAGATGATGCTGGAGAAACGTCGACACCATCTGGAGATGGAACAGGAACCACCTGTGATGGAACACTGATGTTCAGCTGCCAATTGATTTGTGATGCTGTCCAAGATATTAGTCACATCTACTTGTGTCTGCATATTTATCAGGAAATCAGGAACCATTTATTATTTACTGTGGTGCAAATGTCAGTTCTTTGCTGATAAATGCAGAAGGGGTCCTCAAAGGTACCAAATGTTCACGTGCACGCTCCGTTTTACAGTTCCTCTGAGGTAGACCTTATATCTCTTTAAGTTCATGAAAACACTGACAGGCAGTCTTCAGCTATGGCAAAAAAGTCAGTCACACTCATTTATACAGACAAACCAGTGAAAAGCATCACTGCTAAAAACGTTACATCACAGCAGGAAGTACCACGGCTTAATGCCAAATCCAGGGGATCACTGTGTGTGTGTGTGTGTGTATATATAAACTACAATATTCTGCATTTTCTGCAATGAACTGTGGGGTACCTCAGGGTTCTGTTCTGGGTCCAATGTTAATTTCCCATTATGTATCTCCTCTTGGTGAGATTACTGTATATGTAGCTATGAAATTTCCACTGTTGCACTGACGACCTGCACATGTTCATGTCTGTTTTTGTCAATACCTCATATTACAAGTCTGGAAGTGAGTCTAGCTGCAGTGAAAAGTTGAATGTCCAATAATTTTCTGCTCTTGAGCTATCAGAAGGTCCTGCAAGACAGAGATCTTCATGATAAATTTGAGAATGTGGCTTAGTGACTGTGTGATTCAACAACGTGAAAGAATTTAAAATCTTGTATATTTTTGTCTCTTTATTTAATTGTCTTTTGACCTGTGTGTCAGAGAGGTGGCTCAGATGAAGGATTAGACTAATCATGGTTACACTGATTAATTCTTTTGTATCCTCTGGCATTATGTACTATATCATTTCCTCTTGACCACATAAGAGTTGTGGATGTCTGTAGATGATTCAAAGCACAGCTGATGGTTTCTCTCCGTGTTTCTCTGTGATGTCAAATGGAAAACCAGAGATGAGGACTCAGAACAAGTAGGAGAGTTAATATGACTGACAAAGGTGTTATGTGTCGGACGCAGCTCGGAGAACCGACCAGCGTTTGAAGGACCCAGTATGAAATAAGCAGAGCACGGTACAAAGGCTAACTGAATTTAATACATAACAGTGATAATACAGAAAGGTGCGGTCTGGCGTGGTGCGCTCCCAGCAGCGCTAACGGTCCGGAGCCAGAAGCTGTTTCGGACCCAAGGACCCCGCTGACACCCCCCAGGTGGCCGCAACAACCGAGTCTGTGAAAGAAGGAACCATTATGTGAGTCCACACTCTACACACAGAACACTTAAAGGTGTACAAACAGCAAACACTTCCTGGCTTGATTGCTGATCAGCTTCCAACCTGCAGGCATGGAACATCCAGTTCACAAAACTCCACCGCAGTGGAAGCTGATACATGACTAACAAACAGCTCAATACAATAAGGTGTGAGGGACACCACATTTACTGACTGTATAACTGTTAGTCACAAAATCTAACGTACCTCAGGAAGTGTGCTGACGAGCGTGAGACCTCACCCCCTCCTCTTTCACAGACTGTGCATCAAACCTGGACGTTTCTCAGCATCCGCTGCTGATGAGATGGCTCCCGAGACGACGATCTCACCCGTCTGGTCACAAGGTCGAGTCTCTGGCAAATACACACTGTGCACTCCAGTCTTAAATGCCAACATGTTCCAATCCATCCAGATGCACCTCAGCTGTGAGTCCTGACGAGTCGCAGGTGATCAGGGTGAGGTCCTGACAGCCTCAGCAACACAGCCACTCAGTCCCAAATGCACGCCACCTGGGAGGAAAACAAAAAGACAAACAAACCGGCAGCCAGGCCCCCCCAGCCATATAACAAAAGGTTTAAAAAATAAATAAATAAGTAAATAAAAACTGGCCTCAAGCCAGTTATCCGAGACTGAGTACAAGATGGCCACCAAAATAAGTTTTTTTTTTCCACTAAAACATCTTTAAACTACATATAAACAACTTCCTACTATGTATTTTAATAAGAGTCAATTGGCGGCCATTTTGAACGCCATTTTGAACTTTAAACCCATGAATGAATTTAGTTTAGGCTAGAATGAGTTTGCTGTGACCTGCAATGTTCTTCCCATTGAATCTCTGTGATATTTAAGTTGTTTATATGTTTAAAGGTCTTTTAGTGAAAAACCCCATTTCAGTGGCCATCTTGGATGTCATCTTGGATAACTAGCTTGAGGCCAATTTTTATTTTTGGGAACATCCTGATTGTGTTTTGGGGGTCATCTAAGGAACCTAAAAAAGTTGGTTTGGTTTAGTCCTGGGGGGGGGGGGGGTAGGGTGCAAAGTTAGTGGTCCCCTAGTATTACTCTCTACCGTCTCACTCTACTAGTGATTGGCATGTCTCAGAACACACACACACACACACACACAATACAGGTTGATTCAGTCAAGAACATTCAAATTACAACAATGTAATAATTCATCCTGTAAACAGCATTTTCTCACCAATAGCATATATCCTAAAATAACTCTCTTTTAATCTCCACTTATTCACCAATGAACTGTTTCACCCTGTTCAACTTAACCTAGAACTGTCTTTAACGCACCAGTATTTATTCTTGTCTCACTCTGTGTTGTTCAAAAACAACAAAATCAGATACTGAAATTTTCTCTTCCATATAAACGCTTATTTTGAAATGTAAGACGATCACTTATGTTCACTATATCATTACGCTCTTATTCTGAAAGACCCACTGGAAACTGTGTACTGTGTGACGTCAAGTTGGCGCTGCAATGCGCGGGCTTAATGGGGATTTTCACGTTTCCGGGTTTCTGATGCAGAAGTAAAAGTTAACTGTGCATCCAAACCTCTGGTCAGGTGGCAACAACAGCAAAAGCAGCTTCATGGTGTCGCTGCTCCGTGCCGCTCTCCAATTCCAATGAACAAACACAGCTGTGCCTCAGCTTTCACTCCTTCCCGAATGACAAAAGTTTCCAAAAGAACATGACAGTTGCTTTGCTCTGACTGTGGAGGAGCTGCTGTGTGAGGACGAAGTGAAGAACACGACAGCTTCAGCTGCGACGACACAACACGGCTACCGAGCCGCACCGCAGCCAGGTAGGCTTTATGGAGGGATATATATATATATATATATATATATATATATATATCCTTTATTTAACCAGGTATGTTGTAAAAGCCTTATTGAGATTAAAAATCTATTTTTCAAGAGTGACCTGCTCAAGAACGCAGCACAACAATATGAACACAGACATAAACTACACAAAAATGTACAAAAATATACAAAATGTAAATATATGTATATACAAATACACACATTTCAATGAATAAAATAAAAATCACAACATCCAGCCAGCATGGGATACAGGTACAGTGACTAAAATGTCGTCATAACGACGACATTTTAAACGCATGAGTACTCTGTACTTTTGTGAGTGTGTGGAGTTAATATAAATTAACACCAGATTAAGTTCAGATCTAGAATTTAATCAGCAAATCTTAATTTAACTGACGTCTTAGCATTTGACCAGCTTTCTTACTTCGACCACAGTGTGAAATTCTGCTCAATTAAAAGTAATTGGTTAATAGTAATAAGTAAAAACTAATTAAGTACTAATGAATAGTCAAATGAAGTAATAATAATAATAATAAATAGTAAAATCTGCTCAATTAAAAGTAATATTAACAGTAATAGTCTAACAATAGCAAGTAAAGGTAAATATTGAGCTATAGAAAGATTTGTCATTTTCATTATTTCCTCTGATCTCACACAGGTGCTCTGGATGCTGCAGACAGCATCTGGAGGCTGAAGTAAAGGAGCTGGTTATAAAGATTAAACCACCCTTCAAGATGACAGGTGGGCAGGACACAAAATCAGCATTTCAAATGAAAATTGCAACAAATGGTATTAAGGCTTTTAAAATGTGCAGACAATTGTTACTGAAATAATATAAATTAATTCATTTCACTCCAAACTACAGCACAGTTCAGCAAAGAAGATGCTCTGAAATCCCAAGCAATCGCCCAACGTTGAATCCTTGTGGAAGGAGCCTGAAGGAGAAGACTGAAGGAGAATCACATCTGGGAACGCGCCCTTCCTCTGACCTCGTCTGGGAACGCGCCCTTCCTCTGACCTCGTCTGGGAACACGCTCTTCCTCTGACCGTGTCTGGGAACGCGCCCTTCCTCTGACCTCGTCTGGGAACGCGCCCTTCCTCTGACCTCGTCTGGGAACGCGCCCTTCCTCTGACCTCGTCTGGGAACGCGCCCTTCCTCTGACCTCGTCTGGGAACGCGCCCTTCCTCTGACCTCGTCTGGGAACGCGCCCTTCCTCTGACCTCGTCTGGGAACGCGCCCTTCCTCTGACCTCGTCTGGGAACGCGCCCTTCCTCTGACCTCGTCTGGGAACGCGCTCTTCCTCTGACCTCGTCTGGGAACGCGCTCTTCCTCTGACCTCGTCTGGGAACGCGCCCTTCCTCTGACCTCGTCTGGGAACGCGCCCTTCCTCTGACCTCGTCTGGGAACGCGCCCTTCCTCTGACCTCGTCTGGGAACGCGCTCTTCCTCTGACCTCGACTGGGAACGCGCTCTTCCTCTGACCGTGTCTGGGAACGCGCTCTTCCTCTGACCGTGTCTGAGACACTCAACCAGCTGTGGGCCAACTGCTGCGTGATGACCGACTTCCAGGGACGACTTGATATGAAAGTTTATATTTCTGCTGAATAAAGCATCATTTTTTGTCTTCATTCAAATATTACAGTGTGAATTCACCCAGAGAATGAAACCTGTGTCCTTCTGCACAACAACTCTGTACATGAATCACACAGCTGTAGTGTGTATAGTTAGTATATTGGCCTAGTTCTGCTGCACTGTATATAGTTTGTTATATGTATATATTGAATATAAGAAGAGTCACTCATTTGAGATGTACAAATTTTATTTAACATTTGTTGAATGACACTAACATTTAGCAAACATTTAATAACTTGATAACACGTCACTGTTAACAGTAGCTAATGTAGTTCATTACAGAACAGGCTACACACAGGCTACAAAATAAGTCAACTCATTATTATTTGTAAAAAGCGGATAAACTGTTTAGGTTTAACGTTACCCTCGACTGCACACGTTATAATGTTAACAGTGTTTATATCGGAGCTGATGCTAAGATGACTAAACTACAAATGTTCATAGTTGAAGATGCTCAAAAATAAACTGTATCCTTAATCCAGTTTGGAGCGGGCTGTGGGAGAGTGTCTGTGTTAATCCGTACACATCTTGAAACTTCACTCTTGACAGATTCTGTACAGTTAACTATTTTAGCGGAAGTTAGCCTGTAGGTGCGTGAAAATCCCCTATAGATAGCATTTGTGCAGTTAGCCTTTGCTGATTCACACTCACACAAATCAAGCTTTAACCCTTTTAGAAGACAGCTTCATAGCTCGTTGTTACTCTTATTGGCGCCACGTCGCCACCCTGAGTTACCACTCGTTAATACAGGCTCACTCGTTTCAATTTAAAGTCGCGTTACAAACCACTATGCATCGCTTTCACAGTCCAAGGCTTATACATGTTATTTTATTAACTATTTTAATTATTTATTCTCATATTTCCTTCTGGTTATGATTTCTGAGCATCTTACCTGCAGAAATGGTGACAAAAAAAACTTATCAATCTTCACATCTGTGTTGCTTCACATCACTCGCACTCTGACGTCTCACTCTATTAGTGATTGGCGTCTGCTTTTTGATGCCTGAGATACACAGCTCCACCTATTGGCCGAGTACTGCAACTACATACAAATGTAGCCAGACCTGCTAGAAAATGAATTAAATCACAGAGAAAATACAAATACAGTCATTTTAACATGTTTTAAAATCCTTGGCTATTTTTTCATGAGTTCATTAGATATTTTAATTGAGTTTCTTTAATCAAGTCTTTGAAAACACTTTTGATGTCTCTGCAAACAGTCAGTGCCACATTATCAGTGGCAGTCTTATATGGCTGACTTGGTTTGGACCAGTGGTGGGCACAGTTCCGCTAATCCGCAAACCGCTAATTATCAAAGTTAATGTTTTCATTATTGGATTAGCTTTTCAGATAACTTTGAAAACCATCATCGGACTAATTATCTTCTGATAAGTTTTGGTCTGATAATTTTTAGACCGCTAACGTATTTTTGCAGATGTGGTAAGCAAAGCTGAATAGTTACAAACATCTATGAAATCTAAAATCAGTTAAGCACCTACCTGTTAAATGTTTTATAGTAGATGCACAGTTCTATCCTCTGTAAACAGAGAAGAGCTGGTTCTAGAAGAAACCGCTCTATCCTCTGCAGGCAAAGGAGAACTGGTCACAAAAAAGAAAAAAGGCTCATTTCTTTTGACCCCATACTGATATGCTGGCAATATCACCCAACATCCAGAGGCATACAGTTTTAAGTTATGGTTAAAATTTTAACCAAACTAATTTCAGACAAGTTATTTAAATTAATGTTACGTCTGAAGTTTTATGAAGTGAAAATATCAGATATATGTTTTAGTTTTAAAGTAATGCACTAATTTTGAAGGTTTTACTGTGGACATGCTGTGCCCAGGTGCATTATGGGTACCTCAGTACATTCACGACAGAAGAAATGCATTTGAGAGGCTCTGATCAGGCTCCACATGGACAGCAGCATTAAACTCTTTGTATATTATGCCTCTCATGAATATATTCTCTGGGTGTATAGACGTTGTTATTGTGTTCGTTTTATGTAAAAATGCCAGAAGCAGCTCAGGTTGCTCATCCATTATTTTCAATTGGAATCACTGCAGTCGATTCCTGTTTGCTATTGGAGTCCTGCTTATGTCCAACACTGTCTGTCATGTTTGTTCCAGAGCAATATATATATGATGTCTGAAATTCAGTTTGCGTTTATTAAATTCCATGCATCTTAAACGTAGCAGACACAGATTACCTGGAATTTTGTTTTGGCAAGTTCTCATGGTCTCTACTTCCATCTACTGGCCAGAAGTGTTCATGGCAGTATTCGCCCTAGTACTGTGCATCCAGTAGTTGGCAGTGTTCTATTTATTTTGACACCGGTTATATCAGATGGTTATCTAATTACAACTTGGCTTTTTTTTTTTTTTTTTTGAAAATGCCTTTTTTTACAAATAAAAATGGCATATTTTACAAAAGCACATTTATCTGTAAACACCAACACACGACACACCTCACATTAACGTGTTGGGTTACATAGAATGAATGAGTCAACCAATCAGTGTTAGCGGAGGCACATTTTACCCATAATCCTTTACCATCTGTCTGTGTTTGTTGCAAAACTTCAGAATTAGTGCATTATTCAACATTAAAAGATATATGTTATATTTTAACTTTGTACAAATGATAGAATTGACATTAATGGAGTTATTCTATCTGTATTAATTTTATTTATAAACCAAACCATAAGTCAGCACTGCTTTATTTTCCAAGACCTCCGCCTCACGGCAATGCTGTTATTGAGTAAAGAGTTGAGGTTTGCTGCTCCTCTCAAATGCTTCGCTGCTGGAAACAATGTAATAAACAGGACGCACAAAGACAGAAGTGATTGTTTGGGTCTGTGGTCACCTTTGATGCTACCATAAGAGATTGTGGTGTTAAAACTCAAAATCAGCTTGTTAGTAGTTGCAAGTGTACCAGAGACTAGAGGTGGGCGATACCGGGAATTTTGGTATTGATCCAATACCAGGTAAATACAGGCCCAGTATCGCCGATATCGAAACCGATACTCATACTTTTTCATATTTAAGCTTCATAGATCCAAAGGATCCAAAAGACCTAGGATAGAATTTCGCCAAACGTTGTACATGACAACAAAATACTTTATTATCACAATCAACATTTTTGTTTAAAAAATATCACTCAACACAATGTAAAACAAAATCTCCTGAGGTAGAGGGCTGACAAACCACAATACAAGGGTGCGCTGCTCCGTGTTGTGTGACACAGCGCAGCGCTGCTCTTACAGACAGAGAGTAGACTTTGATGAATCTGTGTGCACAGCACTCAGTGCGTGCAGGAGAGAAAAAAAGCTTGATTATCGATCTTTTTACACGAGGATTGTTCAATATCGATACCAGCGTTGGTATCGATATTATCGATATTAGGATCGATCCGCCCACCTCTACCAGAGACAATACTGAAAGTTATCAGTTATCTGTAGCTTCCGTTAAATTTTTGGGTGGTTTATTGGTTTAGCTTTATAAAAGATAACTTTTCAGTTAGCTGATTATCTGTTATTGAAGCTAATTTTTTGGTTAGCTGTGCCCACCACTGGTTTGGACACATGCCGGTGCTTGGTCCTAGGGGGCGTGGCCCCGTGTATCCTGCAGAATCAGAATGCTTTGTTATCATCAAACGCCAAGCGACGAATTTTAACTGGACGTACAGGTTAAAAGATTGACCCAACATCTGACACGAGGTTAAGAAACAGACAGCAGGTCATGGAGCATTTTCAGTTTGTACACCAACCTTGTGGAGTAGATCACCACATGGATTTTGGTCATCCACTTCAGAACTTTTCTATACTCTGTGATAGTCAGCAATTTTTAAACAGAGCTTAATATTCACTCACTCATTCATTCATTCATTTTCCCTAGCCATGTCCTGTAACTCTTCCCAGGGGATCCTGAGGCATTCCCAAGCCACCTGGGAATGTCTCAGGATCCCCAGGTATCCTAATATTTTAACGTAATTTTTCATGTATTTTTTTTTCTGTTTTTAATCATTATTTTGATATAGTTGGTGTTTTAATGTCTTTTTATTGTATTTAATTTTGTGTAGCACTTTTTTGTATATTTCATTTGAAAGTGCTTTATTTATTGATTTATTTATTTAATTATAATATCAGGCACTGCTGGAAAGACAATATCAGGTGCATTCAAAAGTATCCAACCTTTGCCCACAAAAAAAGATAATAAAATAAAATAAAAAATAAATACAATTACTCTTCTGTTCCAGGTGCTAATGTATAAATTATAATATTGTTCATGTTCATTCGGGTTTTGAATGTGTGGATTTTTGTCCTCATCAAAGAAAATATGTGAAAAATGAGTTTAACATCTTTAACAAAGCAACAAAGATCAGGTTTTTCCTTAGTGGATAAATTTGGAATATTTACTGTGACACTACTGGGATTGGCTCCAGCCCCCCGCCCCCCCACCCCCCAACCCTTAATGGGAATAACCGGGTTCTGAAAACAAGTGGATGGATATTTAGGGACTTTGATTTACGGAGGCCACAGAAAAGGAAATTCTACAGTAATAAAGTCCATGTGTCTTGTCACATCGTGTTGGGCCATAAAACACCAGATAATGGGTCTCTTGTGGCCTGTGGGGCATCAGTTAGTAACCCCACTTTTTCATTTATTTAAATCCGACTGGTCGTCTGTGAGTCACGTACAGGTTATTTTTATCCTGTGCGGATTGGCTCAAATTCCATCCCTCGTTTCTCTCCATCGTTCCCTCTGAATCCTCCTGTCTGTCCTCTTTCCTCCCGAGAACCGGCTTCCACAGCATCCTGCTCCAGCCGGCGATTGATTCACACTTTTAAATTAGCTCCCTGCCTCTCAGCAACTGTCTCATCCTCTATCTGTCTCCCACTCCTGCAATCTTCTTCATTTTTTCTCCTTTTTCTATTTTAGCATCAGCTCCTCCTTTTGTTCTCTCTCGATCTTTGATGCTTTTCATCTACTTTACTTATAGATGATGTTGGCTGTAATGACCATCAAGTTCTTCCACTCCAGCTGTCTTTATCATTACTGCAAAGTTCAAGATAGTTTTATGTCCTGGATGAAAGAAATGTTGATGCAGAGTTTGAAATAGTGGATGTGGTGACTCGTGCCACCAGCACACGCTTTCAAATCTGACCCCACCTGGATTCAAAGGGATGCGTGGTGCCAGAAAGACTTGGACCTTCATTCTCCTGCAGAGATGTCAGAATCACCAAACACCTTCCAGGTGTGTCTCTGGATCTCATAGCCCAAGGACCCAAGGTGGAAGTGGTGGTCTAATGGTTAAGGAATTGGGCTTGAGACCAGATCCCCGGTTCAAATCCCTACCTGACTGGAAAATCACTAAGAGCCCTTGGGCAAGGTCTGTAATCCCCTATTGCTCCCGGTGTGTAGTGAGCACCTTGTCTGGCAGCACCCTCACATCATGGTGAATGTGAGGCATTATTTGGTGCTTTGAGCGTCTGACATAGATGGAAAAGCAATATATAAATACAGTCCATTTACCATTTTACGGCCTGCCCACTGCTGTAGGAAAGCGTCATTATCCCTCACAGCATACAGCGGTCCAGCCGTGAAGCAGACGTCTTGAAAAGGAAACCAAAATACTACGGATAGTTTAAGTCTGTCATTTGTACAAAGTGAAAATATAACATTCTGAAGTTTTAAATATTGACACACACAGATCCCAAACTGCATTATGGGTAGCCTGAGCCTCAATTTCAATTCAATTTATTCACTTTATATAGCACCAAATCACAACTGAGTCGCCTCAATGCGCTTCACACAAAAACAATTTAGAAAACAAAATAAAATGAATTAAAAGACTGAAAACCATAGTAAAAGAGTAAAAAAGTAAAAAGCATAGCAACATAATATGCCAGTATGTAATATGCCATCCAGTAGATTGGTCAAATGCATAGAACACTGCCATCATTTACACTGGATGGCAGTGTAAATGATGCCTAACTATATCACAACTTAAACAGAATTTTCAGTTTTCAGTTTTGCAAATGGCTTTTTTTAACAAATGAAAAAATGGCATATTTTATAAATACACATTTATTTGTAAAAACCAACATGTTGAGTTTTGTGTTGGTTAAATGAATCAACAAATCAGTAATCACAGGCTCAGTTTACCCATAATGCAGTTTGGCATCTATGGGTTAATGATCAAAATTTCAGAATTAGTGCATTATTTTAAAATTAAAATATATTTGTTAGATTTTCACTTTGTACAAATGACAAAGTTGACATTAATGTCATTAAACTATCCGGATTAATTTGGTTTATAAATCAAAACCATAAGTCAAACCTGCTTTCCTCTTGAGGACTTCATCCTCACAGCTGGATCACTGTATGCTTTAAAGGGTAATGATTTTGTTGTTGTTGTTGTTGTTGTAGTAGTAGCCAGGCTCCTTCTACTGGGGTAGAGTTGAGCTCAGGTCCTCTTAGCTGCCTCACTTCTGCAAAATACATTGCAGACAGGAGCGAACAGGGTTTATAAATGTTTTTCACTGTTACTAAATATTTAAAAATAAAAAAATGTTAGCGGTGTACAGTAAAAGGTATCGGAAGCTAATTGGTCTGCTGATGGTTTTTGAACTTAGCTGAAAAGCTGATCCGCTAACCAAAAAGTTAGTTTTGATAATTAGTGGATTAGCGGAACTATGCCCACCACTGGTGCTGTCTGTCTTGCTGTATGGTTGTGAGATTTGGACACTAACCAGTAATCTAATGTGACAGCTGGATGTTTTTGGTACTAGGTCTCTTTGGAGGATCCTTGGGTACTTCTGGAATGACTTTGTGTCAAACGAGCAGTTACTTCAGGAGACTAAGATGAGGGGGATTGAGAATGTGAAGGAGTGTCGGGTTTGACACTCTGGCCATGTGGCATGTTACTCTGAGCACCATCCAACATGCAGGTGTCTGAGTGCTGAGGACTCCAGTAGCTGAAAAAGGCAAAGGGAACATCCATGTTTCACTTGGCTGCAAGAGATAGTTATTTTAGAAATGTGGGAATGGGTTGGTTCTCTGCCTGTCTGCATGGATAGTTGCCATCTAGGACCCAGGACAGCTCCATAGTGTCGTGGATTTGGCAAGGTGCAGCACCAGCGCGTACTCCCAGACTTGATTTGTACTGGGGAGGCTAGAGGAAGGTTCCTTTTGAGAATGGCGGTCAATCCGCCAAGTATCACTTGTAAAATGCTATTGCTTTATGACACTAATAGATCTTTAAATCTCCACCCGTCCTTAGCTATAGAAATAATGTCTAGACTTCACTGTCATCTCTACTATAACCCTGTGCATCAACTAAACATACGAGTGAGGGTGTACGCCACGCTTTGTGTTGCTTTTGTGTAATTTTAAGTGATGAAATAAACTCTAAATGCAGAGTTGCTTCCTCATATCGCTGGTGATAAATGACAAATGAACATTGTCCTCTGATGAACAGAAATGTTTAGAGATTGCACGTATTATCTTTCAGATGTTTGAAATGGTTCAGAGAGTAACAAAATCTGAGATTTTCCTGGAAGTCACAGTGCTGCTTTGTTCTGATGGATCATGTTTCCTTCAACCATCAGAGAAGAACTGACCTGGAACCGGAGATTTTTATTGCTCTGTTCTTTATTGAGCATCTCAGTGCAGAAAGATGATGTCATGAAAAGTGTTTCTCTCTGACATGCTGCTGTTTGTGAACATCAAACATCATAACCCCTTTAGATAACTTTTGAATTAGTAAAACATCAATAAATTTAATTCCAACATGCATCATTAGTTTAATGTTCATATTTAGGTGAAGTATTCTGCTTGTTTCTGTCATTTACCTTCTTTAATAAAAAGACATTCATTTATATTGTGCTTTTATAACAGCCGATTCAGAGTTCTTAAAAGCAACAACTCAAATTACAAAGACATCAAAATATAAAGACATTAAAAGAAAAAAAATTGCAGATAAATAACAACAAATAAACATGCTCATAAGAACAGTTAAAATGTTTTGCATTGCTGATCAGTTGAACCAAACTAATTTACCATCAGTAAAAATGCAAAAAAAAAAAAAAAAAAATGGTGTGACAATATTTTCACTTGTCATCAAAATGTGAATCAGTTAATATCAATTATCGGACTTTGATCTAAACAAATAATTAGCAGAGTCATGGCTGCCTCTTGGTGAGGAAGAAGATGGTCTCTTGATCAGTTCCCGGATAGGATGGTGGACACGTAGAGGACTGAACAGGTCCAGTCTTGACATTCACTGTTTCTGACAGATGCTGCACATGATTGTTGTGGGAAGCTTCCGCCGGTCAGGATCTCGCTCTCTCTCCTTCCTCTTTCTCCTCCTCGGCATTGTGTGTCCGCATTTTTCAAAGACCTCCACTCTCGTATTGATCGCTGGCTCGGCCCCTCGCTTGTTCTTCCCAGGTCTTCTAGTCGATGGAGCAGTTCTTGAGGTTGTGCTTCAGGAGATCCTTGTAGCATGTCTATTGCCCTCCTCTGAACAGTTTTCCTTTGCTCCTAAATTTGTTCCTAAGTCTTGCTTACAATGTTTATATGAAGATTATCAGGGTGGGCGGCAGCCCGGCACCAGGAGCAGCTGGACCCGCAATACACACTCCCAGACTAGGCTTAGGTGTGAAGGAAATCATGGTCTTTATTCCAGGCTCTGGTACGGTACACATGTGATCAGTCAGCAGGGCAGAGGTACAGGCAAGGTTAGGCTGAGATGCAGTCATGTACAAGCAGGGTTCTGTGGCATGAGCAAACACGGACATCCAGGGAGAGGCAAGAGGCATAATCAAGGAGAACAGAGCAGAAATCGGAGCATGCCGTGGCAAACTCAGGACTGAAAAATGGGTGCTGGAAAGTGTACGGAGACAACAATCTGGCAAAGGTGTGGTGGCTGGGAGAAGATTAAATAAGCAGGTGTTAACAAGGTGCATGTGAGGAGAAGGATCTAGAAAGGTGGCGTGGCAAGTTGACAAAGATTATACACGGGCAAGATTATGAGGAGGGGAGTGCACAAAGTGGAGTGATGTAATATAGACAAAGATGTGTGAGCAGGTTTAAAGAGCGTGAGTGAATGGAAACACAAGACAGACTGAATCAAAGTAGGGACAAAGACATGAGGCAGGTGCAGTGATGTGAACATGATCAGGTACGAGTGAGAGATAAAGACAAAATGGCAGGTGCAGGATGTGGAGTGAAACAGAGGTCTATGAACAGAACATAAGAATTAATCAGAGGATAATGAGAAAATAAACCCAAGGACAAAACAAGGCTGGAACTGACTAATGACTGAAGAATACTATAAATGATTACCAGATAACAAAACAAGCAAGCAAAGACTAAATGATCAACAGAAAGCAAAACCCGATAATAAAGTACAATGGATAATAACAGAAATGAAAACTTCCCTATTAGTAATGTAACTAACAGGAACACAAAAGAAGGCCAGTAATTCAGTTTAACTTATAAGATAATTAAATGGTCTGTTAGGCTATAATTCCCAATTTTTTTTTCTGGGTTAACAGGGAGCGAACTCAGAAGACTCAAAAATTGACAGGAAGCGGACTTCAATTTTATATGTTGTACTGAATAAATACCTTCACTGAACAGCTCATTTCTACTTCAGCTTGCAAGCTGACCCCCCCCCCCCCCCCCCACACACACACACACACACACACTCTGCCTGTCTCTTCTCCCTGCACTCTGACTCCGCCCCCCAGATGGCTGATGAAGAAGCCTCACCGTTACAGGCCCGGCACCGTGACGCAGAGAGAGATCCGTTGCTACCAGAAATCCACCGAGCTGCTGATCCACAAGCTGCCGACCAGGTCAGCCTTACTGGCCTCCTGCAGAGCTTCACAGCGGAGCTCTGAAAGCGGAGGTCGGTCTTGAAGTCCTGAGTGATTTCTCTCACCAGGCGTTGGAAGGGCAGCTTGCAGATCAGCAGCTCTGTGGATTTCTGGTAGCGGTAGATATCTCTCAGCGTTATGATGCCACGCCTGTAACGGCGAGGCTTCTTCACACCGACGGTAGCCGGAGTGCTCTTCTAGGTGGCTTTGGTAGACAGCTGCTTCCTCTGAACTTTTCCTCCGGTGGATTTACGGGCGGTCTGCTTGGTTCTGGCCATATTAAAGCTTCCTTCAGATCTGCTCTGCCTCTTCTGCTGAGCCAGGTCTCTCAGCGTCGCTTAGAAAGCTCGTAACACTCCACTGCTTGATGCACAATAACTGCTGGTAGCCTGTAAAATGACCGACCTGCCTCATTTTTATCACCGCTGCTTGCACAACCGATGACAGCACAAAAGTTGACCATTGTTGAACCTTCTGCAATTGTTTTTCCAAATGCACGTAGCGTATCACAGGGGCCACTGCGTCATAATCCATAACGGCCACGGGGCGCAAAAATCACGTAACCGATATGTCACATGAAAACCCTCTATAAGAAAAACCTCTGTGACCTGCTGACTTCTTGCTGACACATACACTAATCTTATATTCAGAGAACGCAGAGCATTGGCCGGGATGTGAGGTTTATCGAGAGATACTTGATCACAGGGCACTCGTCCATTCTCTCATTCTTCCTGTTATCTAGCTGCACTCTGGTAGTGTCAGTGAGTGTATTATGATGCTCAGAGTCACACATTCACTGGGTGTTGTGTCTGTTGTCTCAGTCTGTGCTGTGATTGTGATGAGTGATGCCTCTGTGAGGGAGACCTTTTATTCACAACTGCCCCAGAGGTGACACTTTTTTGGTCATGGGTGATTTTAATGCCACCACTGGCATTGATAGTACTGGTTATGAGGACTGCATTGGTCCACATGGATCTGGTAACCATGGTGAAAATGGTTCAATGCTGCTTGAGTTTGCAAAAAGTCAGGTGCTCAGACTTGCTGGATCCTGGTTTCAGTGTGCAGATGTACACCCCTGGACATGGTGTTGTAATACTGGTAGTGCTGGTGATAAAATTGACCATGTCTTTGTGGGAAACCAATGAAAAAATCTACAGAACTGTAGGGCCAACAGGAATGGCCAGTTTGGGAATTACAACCACAAAGATGTTGTGGCTTCCCTGAGGATTCAGTTGAAGACTCGCAGGCTCAGTGACCAAGATTAGATCTGGTCAACCTTCAAGATCAGTCTGTTTCTCAGGAATTTGCATGCAATTTGCCTGGAAGACTTGCAGACATAGATGCACCCGAGTTCTTCCAAAATCAGACCCTGAAAGTTGCTGAGTATTGTACTGAAGCCACTAGTGTCCACAGAAGGAGGTGTTTCATATTTGAGGACACTCTAAATATCATCCAGTGGAGTCATAGATCATGGCCTGATGGAGGTCTTAGGATGTACAGGAGCTATGGAAGTGGGCTGTAATGGCCCTGAGAAAGACAAAGAGGCATTTGTTAGAGGAATCTGTGATCAGGTGACACACCATCTGTAGTCTATTGACCCTTGACCTGCTTACAGAGGAATCAAAGCACTTTGTTGCTCCAGACCTCCACCTCATCCCACTGCAGTTATGGCAGAAGATGGTTCGGTCCTGACAGATCCTGTCACTTTGGGCAACCTACTTTGAGTAGTTATATAAGGTTGATCCTCCTGGTGGGATGTTAGACATTTTTGGTGCCAGGGTTCTTACAGTTGATTCTCCAGTCAAGTGGGAACAACTTAATACTGGTGAGATCTCAGAGGCTGTGAAAGAGCTGATGATAGGGAAACCACCAGGAGTTATGGGTTTGGCGGGTGGAGATGCTGTTCTCCTGGCATTGCAAATATTTTTTGTTTCAGTCTGGGAGACAGGTATCATCCCTACGGACTGGAAGAAAGGACTTGCTGTCCCAGTCTGGAAAGGAAAGGGTGAATGTATGAACTGTAACAGCTATCAGGGTAACACACTGCTCTCTTGTAAAGAATTTTAAGAATTCAGTTCCAGCTACTTGCTGATCAGCGACTGGAACAGTCTTGCTTCACGCCCAAGAAGTCATAGAACAAAAGCATGAATAAGATTCAGGCTTTTAATGACTTCCTGGACTCAACCATTTATCTCAGCAGGGACAGTCATATATCTGGGTCCTCAGCCTTAGAGATTGAGAGTTGCTTGGGACGAGCTTATGGAGTTATGAGATCATTGGACAACGGTGTTTGGTGATGCCAATATCTTTGGCGGAGAAGGTCTTTAGAGTCCAGGGGCTGCATCACTTGCTTTATGGTTGAGTCTTGGACCATAATCAATGATTTAAAGCAATGACTGGATGTTTTTGGTACCCGGGTTCTTTGGAGGATTCTTGAGTACTGCTGGAATTATTTTATCAAATGAGTGGTTACTAAGAGAGACTACGATGAGGATTATTACTTGCATTGAGAGAAAGCATCACCTGTGAACGTTTGGCCATGTGGCATGTTTCTCTGTGCAATGTTCAGCACGCAGGTGTTTGAATCTTGAGGACCCCAGTAAGTGGAGAAGGCCAAGGGGATGCCCACGTGTCACCTGGCTGCAGTAGATAGATGGGTATTTTAGAGATGTGGACATGGACCTGTTCCATGGTGCTGTGGCAAAGCACAGCACCAATGCATGATCTCACACTACCCATACTTACTCACTCACTCACTCACTCACTCACTCACTCACTCACTCACTCACTCACTCACTCACTCACTCACTCACTCACTCACTCTACTGGCATGCAACCCACACGAGACACACGAAATGTTAAACTCTAATCATGGTGATCTGTTTGTTTTAATGCTACAATAGAGTTGATTTAAAACTATTTTGAATGGGACCAAATGCGCTTGCTGCAGTGTTAATTTAACACTGTGAAATTGACTGTGGATGTCATTTGGAGGAACCAGCGGCGGTAACTGAATATACCCTGTCTTCTGGGAACTACCCAGGTCGTCTCTGGTGTTGTGGGTAAAATCTGGTTTCACGTGGCAACTTTGTACTCAGTGGCGCACAGAAAAGTGCACATGGACCCCGAATGCTTCTTGCCTGCTTTGCCTTTTGCTTGTAGTCCAAACCTTTCTGCATCTTGCATTGTAGCGTAGCGTCCCAGCCGCTGACATAGACCACTCAAAGTGATGTCACTGCTCTCATGTCTTCACCAGAACAACTTGATCGCGTGGAAGAGGGCATGAACAAGGTGAACGCAGACCTGAAGGAGGCCGAGAAAGATTTAAAAGATTTAGGACAGTGCTGTGGTCTGATATGCCCATGTATTAAAAAGTAGGTACTGGTCAGGAGCCCTGCGCTCTGGCCTGTCCAGTGGTGGTGGTGGTGGTGGTGGTGGTGGTGGTGGTGATGTCTGATGTCTCTTGTCACAGTCAGTCTTTTCTTGTCTCCTTTCCTTTGTTTTTCCTCTCCCTCTTCCACCCCACCCTGCTTTTTGCTTCTTTTTTCTTCTTCTTTTCACTTGCTTTTCTTCTTTTGCTGGGAAAATGACAATGTGTTGGTAACCAGAGCAACTGGAGCGCATCGAGGAGGGGATGGACCAAATCAATAAGGACATGAAGGATGCAGAAAAGAATTTGAACAATCTAGGACAGTTCTGTGGTCTGTGTACATGTCCGTGTAACAAGTAGGTGCTGCCGACTGCATGTGTTTCAGCTCCTGCCTGAAGCGTCTTTATCTGGCTTTGTGGTTCTGCTGAATAGAGCATGGTGAAGTGCGTGGTTTGTTGCTGTGATGTCACACTGCCTCAACCCCCCACCCCACCCCCACCCCTTTTGCACAGCATGCACATGTGCATGTTTGCCTTCTTGCACTGGTCTGAGTGGTTGCATGTATGAGCATCACATCTGCACAGCAGGTCACCTTCACTCTCCAGCCTCCTTGGATGTTTCCTTTAGGTTCCTTCACTAATCACTTGGTGAAGAAATTCTCTTTCAGCAAGTATGAGCGTGGATCTGGGTCACAGCACCTTTCACAAAAACCCCACCCGCGCATCTGCCCCTAATGACCAATATTTCTTTTCAGCTTGATATGAGCTTGATGCATCAAAGTCTGCTAGAGGTCCAGGATCGAGGTGTGTTCTCCTCTAAATGTTCACTTGGGTTTTCTCCATTTAAAGTCATAACTGCATTCGGTTAGTGTTCTCTGTGTTTTTGCTTACATTTATTTATTTATTTTTTACTTGTCTATTTAACAAACTGACCACTGGAGTCCTTTGTTCCCCCCCAGGCTTGGTGGAATGACTGAGGGTCAGCCAAGTTCAAACTGATTTAATTGTGAGAACAATCAGGTCCCACACCAAAGCTGAGATTTCCACTCAGTACTTATATATACAGTCCCGCTGTACACCACCACAATGAAGTTGAAATGAAATAAAACAGATGTTCCTGATTGTCGATTAAGGTTTCACAAAAATATCACATTAAACTTTTAGGCGTTACAGCCATTTTAATAATAATAATAATAATAAAACTTGAGTGCAATACTATCTGTGCAATACTCCAGACACTGCTGCTAACTATATATTTAAATATTTTTACACTGCTTTTAAATTTAGCTCTATTTGCACTAATTTATATGTATATATTTTTATAGGTATTTATAACTTGTTCCAGTTTTTGCTGTGTACTCCGGTAGCCAAGCAACGACATTTCATTACCAGACTCACTGTTGTGTTTTTGTGCAATGACAGTAAAGAAAGTCTAAGTCTATAATAACAATAATAATAATAATAATAATGATAATAAACCGCACGGTGGTTTAGTGGTTAGCACTGTTGCCTTACAGCGAGAAGGTCATGGGTTCGAGTCCCACCTGTGTCCTTTCTGTGTGGAGTTTGCATGTTCTCCCCGTGTTTGCGTGGGTTCTCGCCGGCTGCTCCAGCTTCCTCCCACATCCAAAGATACGCAGGTTAGGTGGATTGGAAACTTTACAAAATTGTCGGTAGGTGTGCGTGCAAGCGTGAATGTCGATATGGATTTGTCTATATGTGGCCCTGTGACAGTCTGGCGTCCTGTCCAGGGTGAATCCCGCCTCACACCCAGACTGCTGGGATAGGCTCCAGCCCCCTGCAATCCTTGATTGGACTAACTATGTGTGTGTGTGTGTGTGTCTGTGTGTGCGTGTGTGTGTGTGTGTGTGTGTGTGTGTGTGTGTGTGTGTGTGTGTGTGTGTGTGTGTGTGTGTGTGTGCGTGTGTGTGTGTGTGTGTGTGTGTGTGTGTGTGGTGCCCTCTGTAGTAAACATTTGAAAACATCATATTAAAAATCAGCATAAAACAAGCCAAAATTCAAAACACCAAAATAAAAACATAATCCAATAAATATAAATCACATAAGATAAACCCACACCCTGTGTTTATATTTTCAAATTAACTTTAAAACAATGAATGGTCACTGGCCTTCTGGGCCTATAAGTAAGTAAGCAAGCCTATAAGTTTTCATACAAATCTTCACTTTCACAGCCAGTTCTTGGGGCCCCTGTACACATAACATGACGATGTGTTATGTGTGAAACCTCCATTTGAGGTTTCTTCCTCAGAGGAAGGTTTTCCTTACCACTGCTGCTCTGGGGGTTAGTACGGTTAGACCTTACTTGTGTGAAGCGCCTTGACGCAACTGTGTTGTGATTTGGCGCTATATATACTCAACAAAAATATAAATGCAACACTTTTTAAAATAAATTGAAATTGGGGCGAAAGACACAGAAACCGAAAGAAAATCTGCAAACAAAAAACGAAATGGGAAACCGCGAAACATTCCACCTGCTGTCCGGAGGGACACACGGTCGGACAGGTGTGCACAATACCGTGGCGACGGTTTAGTTCATTCGCATGCATAAACACAGTGTGTGTATGTGGAAAGTCGCACACACAGCATCAGAACAAAAATTTAAAAACACCACAATTTGTAATACTTAATTCCTGTTATAAAGCGCGGACTTAGACTCCGCCTACACATACACCAGGAAGTAATAAAAGGATGTGAATTACTCTTCTCCCTTTTATGTTTTTCATGAATTACCTGATGCACCCCTTTCATGAAGACATCAGCGGGCTCCCGTCTCATGAGGAGTTGCCTCCCGTGTCATGAACACATCAGCTGGCATGGCGTGTTCAGCGCGCAGTGATCCGCTGGTGGCCGTGTTGCAAATGTGATATGAGTTTTAATTATTACAGTGTGGGGAAATCCCGCAGTGACACTCGCCTCGCGGTGATTTTCAGCATGGCACGATATTCACCAGCTTTGCGGTGTGCTGACCAGGCGGTCAGCTGAGGCGATATGTGTTTTAATTTATTTCCACGTGAGGACAGCATGCTGATGTCCCCGTTTCATGATTAAGTTATGCGATGTCATATTCTACAACCCACTACGGGTGTTTTCCAGCTGTGACTTGCAAGCACAGATATCTGAACAGCTGCAGGTCACAGGGACACACCCACCTTTGTCTGCCGACTTCGCCAGCTCACAGAAAAAAGGCTCACTCTCTGTTCCTTTATTCTGTGATCTTTATTTTATGTTTGTATTATTATTTTTTTGTCCTGCATCTGTCTGATGTCTGTGTTTGTAATTTAACACCTTGCATGCATGATCACGTCCAGCTGACAGTCAGCAGTCAGCTGACAGGTGCTGTATGTCCATAGCAAAGTGTATGAGCAAAGCGATTACACATGCATGAGTTCACGCCTTTACCCTTATTTGTTTTATTTAATCTCCACTCTTTCTGTCTGTCATGTAAACTACAATTTATGTGGTGGATGTGACTTCAGTCTGTCCAGCTGCGTGCTCAGATGCTGGACGGCCCTCATGAGGGCATGAGCGCCCACACACACATGTGCATTGAGTGTTCACCAGCTGAGTTGCAGTACACAGTGGTCAGCTGTTTCAGCACCACACTGCACTGGACAGCGACCAGACTGCGGGACCCTCAGCCACAGCTGACAGTGTTGGAGTTATGGTGTGTATGTGAGCGGGGGGGGGGGGGGGGGGAGACACGACACACTCCACAAGCCATGTGTTTTGGGGGGGGGGGTGATGACGACACACTCCACAAGCCATTTGTGTGTGTGTGTGTGGGGGGGGGGGGGGTGGAGTTTGGCACAGTCATGTGTGTTGCTAGGTTACGCCACACTTGTGTTGCACTTAGACAGTTTTCACAGACAGCTCAAATGTGGTCACCTGCTCTCTACTCTCATGCTGGGAGCAAGAATAGCCCCGCCTTTTCTGTTTTCAGCGAGGGGTGTTGGATGTTCATGTGCGACACCTGGAATTTGTCTGACACCTGCTGAGAGAGGAGTCGAATGGGCACTCACAGAGCACTCACTGTCTTTCAGCCGCTGGTGTGCACGAATGGTTGTGGCGACAGCTGTGCGAGGCATTTTTCACTAGCTCCGACTTTTTCACTAGTGGCATTTGACTCCTCCTTCATGCGCCATTTTGCCTCAATCGTGTTTTGTGTGAAGGGGCTCTTAGACTAGTCAGGAGATGAATACATGAACATTTTCCATCAACTTCACTTCCATCAACAATTAAGAAATACATTTTGGTTCAACAAGTATATATGGGACCTGAAGCATAAATCTAGGAGCAAATGGTGTAGCTCAAAATTAGATGTCTTGTAGCCTGCATGGTGAAATGTCATTCTGGATTATAAGAACATGTTCCTGGCTCAAAGCGGACCTACTACTCTCACTTGATTAACAAAAACAAGCCTATTTCACTGGTAAAGCATAATGTGTGTCTTTTTGATTTGATGCCAACTATAAACTGTTTAAGGACCTATGGGCTACACCTCAGGTTATGGTTGTACAAGTTTTAAACCTGCAGTGATCAAACCTATTCTTAAGAAACCTAATTTAGATCTGGGTTAAATGAAAAATTGTATTGATTCGGTCCTTTTGGTCTTAAACTCTTGATAAAGTGGTTTCACAGCAGCTTGTGGATTACCTATGTGAAATTAATGTCTTTGAGCTGCTGCAGTCTGTAGTTAGAACGCACCACTCCACAGAGACAGCACTTATTTAAGTGGTGAATGATGTTCTGCTAGCAATGGACTGACACCACCACAGTGCAACTATTGTTAGACCTTAGTCCTGTGTTTGATATGGTCGGTCATTTTATATTATTGGATAGGCTTGAGAATTATTTTGGGATTACTGATAAAGCTCTTGTGTGGTTGACATCTTACTTATCTTGTCACTGTCAGTGTGTCTGGAAAAACAACTTTACTTCAAATCGTAAAATATCTTTATTAGACCCTTGGTATTATCTGTCTGTATAGCACCTCTTGGTCAGATATTGCAACATGCTGACTACACTCGGTTATACATGCTGATAAATGCAGGTAATCTCACCCACACATGGACTTTACAGGACTGCCTGGCTTCAGTGAAAACTGGATGTCTGGCAACTTCTTACTTTCAAATTCTGATAAGACTGACATGATTGTTATTGGTCCAGTCAAGCACAGGCATCAGTTTGACCAGTTAATGTTAATCTCATGTGTTATTCATCATTCTGATAAAATGAAAAATCTTGTGGTGGCCTTTAAGCCCACACTGTCCTTTGACCTTTATATTAGAGAAGTAACTAAGAATGACTTCTTCTACCTCTATAATACAAGGTGTGTCTGAAAAATAACGTGACTGGTGTCACAAACAATTTATTTAAATTCCAAACAATTTACATGGTCTCACCTTCAAAGTAACCCCCCTCAAGTCAAATGCCCTTTTCCATCCTTCTCTGCCAAACACCTATGCCCTGCTGGAAGGATTCTTGTGGAATGCCGCTCAGCTCCATCATTGCAGTCCTCTTGATGGCCTCCATATCTTCAAAACGCATCCCTTTGATGACCCCCTTGAGCTTGTGGAAAAGAAAAAGCCACATGGGGCAAGGTCAGGTGAATAGGGAGGTTATTCCAGCACAGCGATGTTCTTCTGGGCCAGGATCTGCCGGATGCTCAGGGCATTGTGAGCAGGTGAAAATTTCACTCCACAGAGACAGCACTTACTAAAGTAGTGAATGACCTTTTGCGAGCAATGGACTCGGATATCACTACGGTCCTGGTGCTGCTGGATCTTAGTGCTGCATTTGACACTGTGGATTACCATATTCTACTCAATAGGCTGGAGAATCACTTTGAGATTACTGGAACTGCTCTTGCATGGTTGACGTCGTACCTGTCCAGTCGTTCCTACTGTGTATTGTGTAATGGAACCTCCTCCGATCGTAGAGACATGAAGTTTGGGGTTCCTCAGGGATCCGTTTTGGGCCCCTTGCTTTTTTCTCTTTATGTAGCACCCCTCGGGAATATATTGCGGCGTTTTGGGATTCCCTTTCATTGCTATGCTGATGACACTCAGTTGTATATGCCAATAACTGCTGGTAATCTTACTCACATAAAATCCTTGGAAGATTGTCTTGCATCAGTAAGAAGTTGGATGTCTAGTAACTTCCTACTTTTAAATTCTGATAAGACTGAAGTTATGGTTTTTGGTCCAGCGAGATATCGGCATCAATTTGATCAGCTAGCATTTAGCTTAGGTCCGTGTGTTATACATCATACGGATAAAGTGAGGAACCTTGGAGTAATTTTTGATCCTGCGTTGTCCTTTGATCTCCACATTAGAGACATTACAAGGACTGCCTTCTTCCATTTGCGAAATATAGCGAGGATTCGTCCTATTCTGTCTATGGCTGATGCTGAGACTTTGAGTCATGCGTTTGTCTCTTCTAGATTGGACTATTGTAATGCTCTATTCTCTGGCTTACCGCAGTCCAGGATCAGGGGTCTTCAATTGGTTCAGAATGCTGCTGCCAGACTTTTGACACGGAGCGGAAAGTTTGACCACATTACGCCAATCTTGGCGTCCCTGCACTGGCTTCCTGTTTCTACAAGATCAGATTTTAAAGTACTGATTTTAGTTTATAAAATTGTTCATGGACTTGCACCTCCCTATCTGGCTGACTTGATAAGCCCCTATGTACCAGCTCGGGCCCTGCGTTCTCAGGGTGCAGGACTTCTGTGTGTTCCCAGGGTGAATAAAAAGTCTGCCGGTCACAGAGCTTTTTCCTATCGTGCCCCAGCTCTGTGGAACGATCTGCCGGCACACATTCGGCAGTCGGACACTGTGGAGACCTTTAAATCACATTTAAAGACTCATTTGTTTTCTCTGTTTTATCATTAGTGTTATGATGTGTTTTTAATCTTGTATTCTTTTACTGCTGTCTTTCTTTTATGGTTGTTTTTATTGTGTTTTAAATTTTTAATTGTTTTTTATGTTGTGAAGCGCCTTGAGACGATTTTGTCGTGAATTGGCGCTATATAAATTAATAAATTTGAATTTGAATTTGAAGCAGCCATGAGGTGTCCTGCCACGACTCCTGTCTCTTTTCGTGCATTGAGTGAAGCAAACTGTGCAGGAACTCTCTGTAGACTTGCTAATTGATCGTCTGGTCCTGCGGCAAGAACTCACTGTGGACGATGCCTCTCACATCGAAGAATGTGATCAACACGACTTTCACTTTTGACTTTGACTTTGTTGCTTTCTTTGGCCTTGGCGACGTCGGAGTCTTCCACTGACAGCTCTGGTGCTTGGTTTCCAGGTCGCTCTCAAAAATCCATGTCTCATCACCAGTGATGACTCTGTCTGCTTCAGTTTGAAGACGCTTGATGATGTCCTGACACACCTGCATGCACCGCTCCTTCTGATCATCATTCAGCAGCCTTTGCACCATTTTGCGCAGACTTTCCATATGCCCAAATGTTCAGTGATAATCTTCCAAACATGGTCATTTTTCACGTCCAGCCGACTTGTGATCATTCGAACAGTCAACCAACAATCGCCACGCGCAATCTGCCTTACCCGCTCGATGTTGTCCTCAGTCCTGCTCATTGAAGGCCTCCCACTCCTGGAGTCATGTTCTACCTCCTCTCGCCCCTGTTTGAACCTCTTATGCCAATCAAAAACATGTGTTCATGCCATTGCATCATCTCCATACACTTGCCTAAGCATTTCAAGTCCTTGTGATGGAGTTTTCCCCAAGCGGACTAAACATTTCAGGTTGGTTCATTGCTCGGTGTTTGTTCCTCGGTGCTCATTGATGGGGGAAAAAATGAAAAAGAGGAGCTGTAAACAAAAGCATATATATATAAAAAAAAAACTTCAAAAGTTGCAGAAAGCTAAGATTACAGCTACACACTCCCAAGACATTATGTTAGATGATAACACAATTTACTTATTCCTCTTTTGCCCATAGATCATCCTACTCCTACTTTCCAGACACACCTCGTATTTAGAGGATTCCTTCCACCTCTTCTGTTTATGGCTGACACAGAGACATTGATTCCTGCCTTTGTCTGTTCTACTGTACATCCTGAAAGTACACACAGCACTTTACGTTTTACACATTTTGTTACAGCCTTATTCAAAAATAGATTAAATTAATTTTTTTCCTCAAAATTGTATAAACAATACCCCATAATGACAGTGAAAATAAGTTTTTTTTTTTTTGCTTGAGAGTTTTGCAAATTTATTAAAACAAAAATAAATAAATAAATAAATCACATGTGAGTAAGTATTCACAACCTTTCCTCAATACTTTGTTGATGTTCCTTTGACAGCGATTACAGCCTCAAGTCTTCTTGAATAGGATGCCACAAGCTTGGTGCCCCTATCTTTGAGCAGTTTGTCCATTCCTCTTTGCAGCACCTCTCAAGTTCCATCAGGTTGGATGGGGAGCAGAGATCTCTCAGATCTCTCCAGAGATGCTTCTCCACCATTTATTGTTTTCACTGCTATTTGTTACCTCGGCATTTAATGTTTTCATCGCCATTTCTTATCTCACTGTGTAATGTTTTCACCACCATGTCTTACCTCACTATTTAGTGTTTTCACCACTATTTCTTACCTCCACCAGTTATTTTCACCTGTGTTTCTGTATGACTTTTTTCAGGATAACTCAAAATGTCACAAATTAATTTCAGTGAAATTTGATGAGCAGATGCACAATCAGGAAATAGGTGATTCACTTCTGGAGATGATTTGAATAATATTCTGAAACTGAAATCCAGGAGAACATTGTGAGAGGATGTTGATGAAATTGAGCAGATAGATACTGTGCTAGAAAATGAAGGATTTTGTTTTCAATTTGATCCAGAACATGTTTGAATCCAGGATCCAGAGGAAGCTTTAAGCATTCAGGACCATGTGGCCATGGCGGAGTTATGTGCTCTCTGTGTGCCTTCTAGTTCTCATTTTGAAATAATCAAGATCTTTGAGTTATTCTGTGTTTCATTTTGAAATAAACTTAGGTTCATCAGGATCTCACTATGATTCTGTGGTCCAGGTTTTTTTCTGGGTCCTTTGTCTGTCCAGGTCTCATTGAATCCTGTTTTTTATGATCTTCATATGGAACCCTGTCTTCATAAAAAGCAGACTAAACACTGCCATGAATTATTGTTTCCATGCAACAGACTAATCGACACGTGACCAGCTGCTGACATCTGTCGTGTTGATGTTCTCTTCTTCAGTTCTCAGTAACTGAACTGATTTTTCTTCTTTGTGATCAGATTCCGTTTCTCTGCTGTGTCTTTACGTTTTCCCCTTCCTGTGTGAAAAATCTTTCTGCCTTTCATGTCATTTCAACCTGCAAGTTTCTGGATGTGTGTACGCGTATGTGGAAGAAGGTGATTTTTGTGACTCAGCTTCGTCTCATTTCTGCCTAATTGTGATGCTTCATATATTTTTCAGCACATGATTCAAAACTGCCATTTTTCTCAGAGGTTCTGCCTTTTATTTATTTATTATTTTTGCTTGTAAATCACCTTTTTCATGATCATCTGCTGCCAATTAAAATGGTTAAAAATATTGAATGTCATGATTTCAGACTTTCATTGAAAGCCCCAAACATGATTGTACTGATGATAAAACGTGCTGAATTCAGCGACTCCAAGCGAAGCATCACTGTTTGACAGATCCAAATGAGAACGTGTCACGTGAGCTTAATCAGACTCAACTGATCTTCACTATCGATCAGTTATTGTCTAATTGATTGGAGATGCATGTGAGTTTATATGTGGCCAGGATGCTGCTTTGAATGAAACAATTTACACTTTGTTCTGAACACATCATGCATTTATGGAAGCATGCAAATCTATACTTTGACTCTCCACTGCCCTCACAAAATGTAATTAGAACCAGTCAGAGGAAGCTCATTAAATCAGTTGTAACCGAAGAGATTCATTAAATCTGCAGCAGGAGCCAAAAATGACGTTTTATCATTGACTGAGGTTCATTCCACCACATTTTAGGTCTTAACCTTAAAAGTAGAGAAAAACGAGCACTCACAGGGACCAGGAGTGGAGGTGCACGGCTCAAAAACTAAGTCAATGTAAATACTCAAGTGTCCTTCTTAATAAAGGTTTTAATGACTCACAGAAAGGCGACAGGATAAGGAGCACAGTCTTTTATGGTAACACCAATCAAAAACAGGTGTAGAACTCCACAAGACATGCAAATGCAGACATTACTAACAATAAACCAAAACATTCAAAAGCGGATAATAATAATAATAAGAAGAAGAAGAAGGAAATAATAAAAAGAAAATAAGAAAAATAAGAAAAAGCCCACTGTAGAGAAAATACACTACAAAAAAAATTTACACCTCAAAATTTTTTTACACTACAAAAGAAAAAAAAACATCAACGCGTAAGAGTACCAAAATGAGGCCTACCAATATATAAAGGTCTACATCAACAGCTGTGGCTTGTATATACCACATATGGGCACCAGTGAACAAAGGCTCAAACTGAAACTACTGTCCTTAGGGCTACACACTTATAAAAACAGTATATAAAAAGACATTCATGAACAAATACAAAAACATATATCAATAACAATGAAGCTCATAAATAGAAACAATACAAATATAAAAAAAAATCACACATCAAGCCCTTACAAAACCAGATAGGCATAGTAAAGGATAAAAAACACACCTCAAAAAAATAAATAAAAATAAATATATATATATGTATATATATATATGTATATATATATATGTATATATATATATATGTATATATGTATATATGTGTATATATACATATATATGTATATATATATGTATATATATATGTATATATATGTGAGGTCTATTAGAAAAGTATCCGACCTTATTTTAAAAAAAAACTATATGGATTTGAATCACGTGTGCTTGCTTGAGCCAACCTTGAACCTTCATGCGCATGCATGATTTTTTTCACGCCTGTCGGTTGCGTCATTCACCTGTGAGCAGGCTTTGAGTGAGGAGTGGTCCACCCCCCTCGGCGGATTTTCATTGTCAGGGAAATGGCTGAGAGACTGCTGCTTTGCTTGATCAGATTTTTTTTAGAAATTGTGAGGCACATCCATGTGGACACCATTCGAGAAATTCAGGTGGTTTTTGGTGAACATTTTATGGACTTCAAAGACATTAAGGGATGTTACTGTCGCTTTAAGGATGGCCCACAGCAGCTGTGGGGCGCACCGCGCTCCAGCTGCCATCGACAGGCTGAATGACCATTTCATTTCTAAACGGATCGCTCTGTGGATCCGTGACCATCGTGTGCACTTCCTCTGGTTATCACAAGAGCTGGACATCACCCATTTTCCTGCAGATTTCACTTTTAACAAGAGATTTTGTCATGGAAAGCCGAGCAGACGCTTCGCGTGTCATGATGGATTCGCTGCTGGACCGACACAAAACCACCTCCGTTTTGGTCTCACAGGATGGCTTTGAGATGGCGTTCAGACAGCTGTCGGTGGTTTTTCAGTCGAGTGATTATCCAAGAAATTGTGGATGTGCCTGGACATGCCAGAACATGTTCTGTGACGCTTCATCACGGCGCCGTGACGTGCAGAATTCCTCCGCACGTCTGTCTCAATTTGCCGAAAAAGTGCTGATGTCCACGTGCAGTAGATGGTACAGTAGATGTACAGTACAGTAGATGGTAAATAATGTTGAGATTATTCATTTCACTTTTGCACAAAAACTAGATAGTAATATTGGGTATTCTGGTAATGACTTTTTGTTATAATGTTATAATAATAATGATGGTATGTTGCAAATTTGCGACAACGGGCATACAGGTCAATTTGGTATATTGGCATATTTGGCATATTTGAGTCAGAGATTGTAGCATATATACGACGATGGGCATTAAGGGGTTAACTGTTAACAGCACTGTAACAGTAAAACTTGCACTTTCTAACCTACATTGTTTGTAACTATTAAATTCATTCTAACATTTTTCTAACATTTAAATTCTCTCTAAACATTTTACTTGTCGAAATTATTATTATTTTAAGTAGTATTAGTAGTTGTAGTAAAAAAGGCTTCAAAACTGGACCTTTAATCTAGGGGTGTTGTGGGGGGGGGCACATCCCTACCCCACGCCCCCATTCCATCTGGATTCACCCCTGCTTCGGCGTTTGAGCACAAAGAATGGATAACATATATTTATGCAGAAAACATGACCAGATTTACAGGTAAGAAATTTTTATTGCATTTTCATATCATGTGGTCCTCAGAAAGAGAGTTTAGGTGCATCCGAGTGGAAAATAGTGTTAGTTGTTGATGCGTCGCGGAGGATCAGCTGTTTTTAGCAGCAGATATGGAGCGGCTCGGAGAAAAAAAAGCATAAAAATGTCTTTGTAAAGCTCAGTGCAGGTGTGCTGTTGTCACTGCACTTTAAGAGGTCAGGACGAGTCGACCTGCTGCAAAAAACCGCGGATGAAAAGCTCACAGTTCGCTTAAAGTGGGCAGTTCAGTCGAACCCTGACCTCCTGCCCACGGACCAAGTTTAATGCTGCTATCGACCCACAATGTAAAAATAATAGTAACGCACAGTGACTTGGAGAAGTAACTTTAATCTGATTACTGATTCGGAAAGATTAACACGTTAGTTATTACTCGTTACTAAAAAAAAGTGGTCAGATTAGTGTTACGCGTTACTAAGTAACGCGTTACTGGCATCACTGGCCGTGAGTCATTAAAACCTTTATTAAGAAGGACACTTGAGTATTGCTGGCTATATTTTTACATTGACTTAACCTTAAAAGTACCATGAATGATGTGCGGTGGTGTTTGTCAGTTATGTATATACACACACGGCAAGATTAATTTATTCTTTCTGTTATATATTCCTGATCCTCCTCACCTCATTCTCTAAAACACACATGGAAGTACAGAAATAACTGACTGTGTGGCAAATTTATGAAATGAAATAAATGTGTGAACATTATGTTGCCTGGTGTGAGAGAAAACGTGTTGTTAAGGAGGCGCCATGAACAGCAGTTAATGAGAGTCAGTTTCCTTTAACTTACATTCAACTAGAAGGAAACGAAATCCATTAAGCTCAATTTTCATGATAAATTCTGCTATAATTTAACTCTAACACACTTCTATTTTGGTTCAAGACATTAATTCATTTATTCATTCACTTGCTGTCACTTTTTCAGCACAACAAACAATAATTTAAATGTGTAATTCCACATTAACATGCTGTGTTCAGAACCACGGACAGCTCACTTTATGATGCTCTGTAGTGTGCACTTTGTATCATGACCTGCTGAGAATAAATAAATAAAACAGCAGCAGAAATGTAAAAAAATAAAATAAAAAAATTACTCTTAAAAGCATTTCTTTTTTAAATAAGGAAACTTTGCCCAAATCTGATCTGCACTCAACCCAAATACACTTAAATGTGACTATTCCTGATTCCTGATGATAATTTGTCAAACACTAAAACATGTTTATCTTTTTTTAATGGTGATAATTAGTAACAAGCACACACATATTTAAATGTTTGTGAACATTTACTTCCATTTGCCACACACACACGTATTGCATGCACGGTTAGGTGCATCCTGACCAGTGAATGTGTGTGTTAGGATCAAAGGTGGGGGTCAGGCCTGGGGAGGAAACCAGGATGGAGTGGTGAACAGCCAGCCAGGAGCACGCGTGGTGGATGAGCGCGAGCAGATGGCCATCAGCGGTGGCTTCATTCGCCGGTAAAGTCACCTGTGTGTATGTAGTGGTACTCATGTTTACTTGCTGTCATATTTCTACTGATTTGTGTTCATCTCTGTGTGTGTCTGCATGAAAGAGTAAAGAATGTAACCATGAAAACTTGACTGAATATTTTTACATAAAAAAAACAAACTTAATTATTGCAGAAATTCGACAGTAAAATGTTATCTTCATTCATTGTTAGGAACTCGCAGAAACAGAAAGTCCACTCATCTCACATCGGCTGTATTGTGTTCTGTATGTGACAGGTGGTTGGTCCATGTGGACACAATTAAGCTTGTTTCATATTCAGAAGAACACACTCTAAATATTGAAGCATTTTTGTAACTGACGCTTGGCCAAGATCAATTAGTAACAATATATCAATTAAGCTAATAATCATGAAAATATTTTTAAATGTCTTCATTATTCAAATGCATCTTAGTTTTAGTCCACTGGACTAAGGTCCATAGGACTATTGCCATCGGGATTCATGGAACCCCATGAGTCGTCTGATGATTTTCTGAAAAGTCATTTACAGAATTTCTCTGAAACATGGTACAGACAATCTTTATGGGAACTGTGTGGTCATGGTATATTGGACTTTCTGATTGAATCCCTGTGCCCCCCTCTCCAGGCCCCCAAGAAGGGCAAAAAACTGTTCAATTTTTTTTTCTCTAATGTTACATAAACATTCTTTGAGAGGCTGCCTACAGGCAAGAAAAATGTAATTTTCCTTGAATCATTCTGCCCCCCCCCCCCCCAAAAAAAAAACAGTGCCATTTTGTACACTTCTCATTTTATTCATTCCATTTGATCTCATTCCAGAATGGATGAAATTAATTTTATCTCTCAAAATTGTACTCACAACACCCCATAATGACAACATGAAAAAATTATATATATATATATATATATATATATATATATATATATATATATATATATATATATATATATATATATATATATATATATATATATATGTAAGCGCCTTGGGGCAACTGTTTGTTGTGATTTGGCGCTATATAAAAAAATTGATTGATTGATTGATTGATATAGCAAATTTATTAAAAATAATTTAAATAAAGGAAATCATGTACATATTCACACCCTTTGCTCAGTACTTTGTTCATGCTCTTTTGGCAGCAATTACAGCCTCAAGTCTTCTTAAATATGATGCCACAAGCTTGGTGCACCTATCTTTGGGCAGTTTGGCCCATTCCTCTTTGCAGCACCTCTCAAGCTCCATCAGGTTGGATGGGGAGCGCCGGTGCACAGCCGTTTTCAGATCTCTCCAGAGATGTTCGGTCAGATTCAGGTCTGAGCTCTGGCTGGACCACTCAAGGACATTCACACAGTTGTCCTGAAGCCACTCCTTTGATATCTTGGCTGTGTGCTTAGGGTCATTATCCTGCTGAAAGATGAACTGTCACTCCAGTCTGAGGTCAAGAGCGCTCTGGAGCAGGTTTTCATCCAGGATGTCTCTGTACATTGCTACATTCATCTTTCCCTCAATCCTGACTAGTCTCCCAGTTCCTGCTGCTGATAAACATCCCCACAGCATGATGCTGCCACTACCATGTTTCACTGTACGGATGGTGCCTGGTTTCCTCCAAACATGACACCAAAGAGTTCAATCTTTGTTTCATTAAACCACAGAATTTTGTTTCTTGTGGTCTGAGAGTCCTTCAGGTGCCTTTTGGCAAACTCCAGGCAAAAATCTCAACTATTTGACTATTTGGCCTTGGTAAGTTGGACTTTCCAACTGAATCTCCATGGTGTCTCTCTCTCCCCCCCCCCCAGTAGGGTAAACAATTTTAGGCAAATACATACAAATAACCTGTTTAATGTCACTTTCCCGTTATTTGGTCAAAGTCACTCTTTGACCAAAGGGCTTCAGGGTCTCTTGTCCCTATTTTTCTATATTTTTTGATGTCCTTTTTATGTATGTTATTATTAATGTATCATCCCCCAAATATTTTGTGTGTACACGTAAAGTGCTGTTTGTTGTGCTGTGTGAACCAAAGATGGCTGTTTGAAGATTATAATAATTGTACACTTTGATGTGTTTGTTGTATTTTATTGGTGCTGAAGAATTCTTTTTAAGCATAATGTATGTGTACCTATTCCAAATTAATTGCACTTGGCACATAATGGAATATTTTACCGTCTTGTTCATTAAAGTTCATGATTCCGGCACAGAACAACAGGGAGCAACCACACAATCTTTCAGAAAAGAAAATGCATCAATTTCCACCTGCTCCTCTTCTTCTTCATTACAGGGTAACAGATGATGCCCGAGAGAATGAGATGGATGAGAATCTGGAGCAGGTGGGCGGGATCATTGGCAATCTTCGTCACATGGCCCTAGACATGGGTCAGGAGATTGACACCCAAAACCGCCAGATTGACAGGATCATGGAGAAGGTACATTAAACTCTCTATGTAACAGTAACATCAACTCTGGATTTTATTGGTCAGAACGTGTTATTTGCTGAATAGAATTAACCTGAGCAAAGCACGGGAAGAAATGTTCAGTAAATTCAAGAAGTCACAACTTAAATACAGCCATCCAGCGAGAGCTCTGTCCCTCTTAGGAGCTGGGAGCTGCTCTGATATGTTTCAGACACGTAGTACGCTGAGGAAAAGGATGATGGGGGATCACAAGTATAAAAAAGTGCAATCAGAGATTTTTTTTATGTCCACCAATCCGGATTTGGATCACCTCCAAAATTCAGTGGAGTGTTCCATGACCTAATATCTATCTGTGGTGCAAATTTGGTGAGAATCCGTGAAGTAGTTTTGATGTAATCCTTCACATCCTATATAAAGTGAAACGTGATCCAGAATCTGGAACCGGATCCAGATCACCTTCAAAATTTAATGGAGTCTTCCATGGCCTAATATGTATCTGTGTTGAAAATGTCATGAGAAGCAGTTTGTTTCAGCTGTTGTTAGTCATTTGTCTCTCTTGCTATCTGGTGTAAAACTGTAATAGACAAGGACCCCAGTGCAGAGAACCACAATGAAAGGCAGGAAAAACTGATTCATTCTTAACGCAATAAATAATTAACAGTAGTAGGCTGCTAAACAGCAGGCAGGAAGAATGGTCAAAAGCAGGCTGTGGTCAGGCACACAGTAATCAGTCCAAACAGCTACTGCAGTCTATCTGGGGGTGACCAGGCAGAGCTCACAAACCAGAAAATCTCATAGCAACAAAGTCCATGAAAGGATGTGGAAAAACAGGAATCCAAAATGGCAGCAAAGGGTCTGTAACACGGAATTAAAAGCATAGTGAGAAGAAACACGAAAGAGCAGGGCAGAATCTTGTACAGTCTGGCAACTAGGAGACATTTTAAGGGTGGTTATGAAGGACGCAAAACAACTGAACCCAAACGTACACAATAAGAACACAAAAACAAACACCATGCAAGTACAGTAGTGTTCAGAATAATAATAGTGCTATGTGACTAAAAAGAGTAATCCAGGTTTTGAGTATATTTCTTATTGTTATCTGGGAAACAAGGTACCAGTAGATTCAGTAGATTCTCAGAAATCCAACAAGACTAAGCATTCATGATATGCACACTCTTAAGGCTATGAAATTGGGCTATTAGTAAAAAAAAAAAGTAGAAAAGGGGGTGTTCACAATAATAGTAGTGTGGCATTCACTCAGCAAACAGGTGTGAATCAGGTGTCCCCTATGTAAGGATGAAGCCAGCACCTGTTGAACATGCTTTTCTCTTTGAAAGCCTGAGGAAAATGGAACATTCAAGACACACAGTCTGGAGTTACTTGTAAGTGCTGTGACAGTTAGAAGACGCCTGTGTGAAGCTAATTTATTTGCAAGAATCCCCCGCAAAGTCCCTCTGTTAAATAAAAGACATGTGCAGAAGAGGTTACAATTTGCCAAGAACACATCAACTGGCCTAAAGAGAAATGGAGGAATATTTGGTGGACTGATGAGAGTAAAATTGTTCTTTTTGGGTCCAAGGGCCGCAGACAGTTTGTGAGACGACCCCCAAACTCTGAATTCAAGCCACAGTTCACAGTGAAGACAGTGAAGCATGGTGGTGCAAGCATCATGATATGGGCATGTTTCTCCTACTATGGTGTTGGGCCTATATATCACATACCAGGTATCATGGATCAGTTTGGACATGTCAAAATACTTGAAGAGGTCATGTTGCCTTATGCTGAAGAGGAGATGCCCTTGAAATGGGTGTTTCAACAAGACAATGACCCCAAGCACACTAGTAAACAAGCAAAATCTTGGTTCCAAACCAACAAAAGTAATGCCTTGCAGATGTGAAGAAATCATGAAAAACTGTGGTTATACAACTAAATACTAGTTTAGTGATTCACAGGATTGCTAAAAACGCAGTTTGAACATAATAGTTTTGAGTTTGTAGCATCAACAGCAGATGCTACTACTATTGTGAACACCCCCTTTTCTACTTTTTTACTAATAGCCCAATTTCATACCTTGTTACCTTGTTTCCCATGTAACAATAAGAAATATACTCAAAACCTGGATTAATCTTTTTAGTCATATAGCACTACTATTATTCTGAACACTACTGTAAAATTGCAAATAAGGAGAAGAATCATAATACTTGGCAAGAACTACAAACCAACAAAACCAAAACATGGCCCATGATGTAAACGTGTGCCAAATCTCAAATCAAGTCTGTACTGGATTCACGGCACAAGTGGGGGGCAGCCGAAAGACAAACCATGATAATCAGAGAATCAGGTTTAGTCAGAGATGACATATGCACATTAAACCCTGTCTGGGTAAAGTCAGAGTGAAAAATCAAGCATTTTAATTTTGTGTTACTGTGCGGTTGTTATGTAATGAGGACATGAATTCAAGTCCTCACTTTGTGAAAACCCCGAGCTCACAGGCTGTGTTTTCTCTGCAGGCTGATTCCAACAAGACCCGGATTGACGAGGCTAACCAGCGTGCCACAAAGATGTTGGGCAGTGGCTAATTGGCAGCAAAAAAACAAAAAGGGAAAAAAGTGCTTTCTTCATGTTTAACCGAAAACACCCCAACAACACCAATCACTTCATCTCCAGCCTCAACACCAACACCGGCACCTGCTTCTGTTGATTGACAGCAGGTGCTGAAGTGTCACGCTTTTATTATAAAACTTGTAGAGTTGCACATGTCATTCTTTCTGTTCTTTTCTGTTTCCACATCGTTCTCCCGTCGTTACAGATGTTATTCTGGATCATTGTTCTTTGTATTTTTCTCTCACATGTCCACACTAAGGTTCGGCAGTATGACGCTGTACATACAGAGCTTCTCTGGTGGCTTCTTTCATTTCTCTCTGGTCGCTCCTTCTTCTATTGCTTTTGCTCTTTTTTAATGTCTGTATTATATAAACTGTTTCAAAACATTCTTACGTGACATCAGTATGTTGGTGTTGTCCGTGTAAAACATGCTGTACGTTCTCAGTGAAGCTGTTCAGACCGCAGTCGTTATAGTGAACATTGTAACCAAGCTGCAGAATCACAACATGGTTAAATGTAAAAGTTCTCAGAAATGACAGAGTATCGACCACACGCACACACCCGAGCAGTCTGTGGTCCAGTCGGTTGGTCACAGCCGTTAGTGTGTCAGTAACTTAGTCATCTTCACTTTTGACAGCATAACTTATGCTTATGTCTTTTCCTCAGGGAGCAAAATTAGACCATACAACAGAAATTACTGAACTGATGTGTTTTATTCATCCATCGGCACCATGGACACTCACGGCCATAAGTATTTGGACAGTGATGCAATTTTAGTAATTTTGTCTCGTTGACACCATGATGGAGTTAAAATGAAATGATCAAAATGTGCAACCTTATGTGAGCATAATGATATTAAAGGGGTAAAGACACCCACTTATCAGAAAATAAGCCTTTATGCTAATGGTATATTGATGTTTTTGTAAGAATCTTCCTCACTATTAAGCTTATTGTAGTATTCTAAAGTGTGTCTAATTATTCATTTAACTGGTCAAAGTAGGCTGCTCTCCCTCTGATTGCATACCTCTGCTCACACGTGTGAGCTGGTCAGTATCAGGTTCCCCAAATAATCAAAATAAAAACTGATTCATCACAATCAATGAATCTGCCATGACCTAAATGGGAAGAACAGTAACTATTACAATGACAGTTTGTCACCCCCCCCAAGAAAAATTTTTATTCTGTATGGTCCCAGTTCAACTGGAGATCAATCACACACCATGTACATTGTTAGTATGTGTTACTTGAATTAGAGCTGAAAGGGATTTTGTTCTGTTTGATCAACAATTTATTAATTTTAGTGAATTGTGTGAAATGTGTTAATATAAGCCATGATCCACTGTATCAAATGGATACAGTGGATCATCATATTCTACTTGATAGGCTGGAAAATCATTTTGGGATTACTGGGAGTGCCCTTGCATGGCTGACGTCATACTTGACCAGTCGTCCTCACTGTGTTTTGTACAGTAACACTACCTGTAACCTTACTGACATGAAATTTGGGGTTCCACAGGGGTCTGTCTTAGGCCCCCTGCTTGTCTCCCTTTATATAGCTCCACTTGGGCACATATTGCAGCGTTTTGGGATTACCTTTCACTGCTATGCAGATGATACTCAGTTATACATGCCGATGACTACTGGTAATCTTGTTCACATAAAATCCTTAGAAGATTGCCTTGCAGCAGTGAGAAGTTGGAAATGATGGTTCTTGGTCCAGTGAGACATCGGCATCAATTTGACCAGTTAACGCTCAGCCTCGGCTCGTGTGTCATACATCACACTGACAAAGTGAGGAACCTAGAAGATTTTGATCCTTCGTTGTCCTTTGGCCTCCACATTAGAAATATTACTCGGACTTCTTTCTTCCACCTGCGAAATATAGCGAAGATTCGTCCCATCCTGTCTATGGCTGATGCTGAGACCCTGATCCATGCATTTATCTCTTCTAGATTGGACTACTGCAATGTTCTATTTTCTGGTTTACCACAATCTAGCATTAGGACTCTCCAATTGGTTCAAAATGCTGCAGCCAGACTTTTGACACGAAGCAGAAAGTACAACCACATTACACCCATTTTGGCATCCCTTCACTGGCTTCCTGTCCCAGTGAGATCAGATTTTAAGGTTCTGCTACTAACCTATAAAATTATTCATGGACTGGCACCTCCCTACCTATCAGACCTAATTAAACCTTACGTACCGGCCCAGGCTTTAGTTCTCAGGGTGCAGGACTACTTTGTGTCCCTAAGGTGAATAAGAAGTCTGCGGGTCACAGAGCTTTCTCTTATCGTGCCCCTATTCTGTGGAATGATCTCCCTGCATCAATAAAACAGTCAGATTCTGTGGAGACTTTCAAGTCCAGACTTAAGACACACTTATTTTTCCTTTCATATGGCTAGCATACTGGTACAGTTTTGTTTTACGCTTTTTACTCTTTTAATTCATTTATTAGTAATTGGAGCGGGCTGCGGCCTCAACTTTACCTAAATTCTGGGTCTTTTAGTGAAGCTTAGGGCTAGTGGCCGGTGATCACCTTAGTATTTCTCTGTTTTTCTTGTTGTTTAATGCTGGCAAATTATAAAGTATTTTTTGTCTTTCTGATGCCTGATTCTATTTTTTCTCTCCGTTTAAGGTGCAGCTCCATCCAGAGATGGGAGTTGTATTCGTGTTGGCGACCCTCCTGTCCTGTGCGCCAACAGCATTTCTTGTATATTCAGCCGTGAATTGTTCTGTGAATTATTCTATAATTTATGTTTGTAGCATGGCCCAAGCAGAGGGTCACCCCTTTTGAGTCTGGTCTGCTTGAGGTTTCTTCCTCAGAGGGAGTTTTTCCTTACCACTGTTGCTCTGGGGGTTGGTAAGGTTAGACCTTACCTGTGTGAAGCACTTTGAGGCAACTCTGTTGTGATTTGGCGCTATATAAATGAAAATAAATTGAAATTGAAAAAATAAGCAAGAATGAATAATAGTTTGGTACTTTCCCCCATTATGTAAAAACAGACAGATTTGCCTGTGCTTTATTGACATAAACATACATTATTTATTCTGTATGATCCCAGTTCAACCACTGCTTGCATGGTTCAAATCTTTGGACCCTGTTCACATTTTAAATGTGAATATTTTAAAATAGTTTCTTCACTAGATTCTTCGTCTCTGACAGTAAAGTGAAAATCTTTCAGCTATTCAGATTCAGATTCAGACAACTTTACTGATCCCTAAAAGGGCAATTCATTTCACACCCAATTACCTCAGACAAATATACAGCAATTAATCCACAATTATTACAAGTTGTGCGTAATAATGACACACATCAGAATTAAAACAACCGCATATATACATTTGATTGTTTATGTACGCTAAACTTTGAAACAGTCTGTCATCCAAATTGTGGCAATGTGAGTGTGAGTGTGTGTGTGTGTGTGGGGGGGGGGGGGGGGGGCACAGCAACATGTGGTCACGCAGCCAGCTTGGGGGAGAACGAGGAGCTGCTGCAGCTAAAGCTGCACTGCAACCTGGAGGGGGAAGGGAGTGGCGTGAGTGGGAGCCGGGATGGGGGGGTGGGTGGTGGTGGGAACAGGAACACAAAGGAGGGGTAGGGGGTGGGAACATGCGTATCAGTCTTTGTCCATGTATGAGTGGCAGTTACAATGTCTGGAGTTGCAAAAGATAAGAAGGCAACCGAATGGTTCACCAAATTCTTCTGGAGGAAAACAACGGGGCGTTTTGACCTTCAGATAAGCCTGCTATGTTTAGGGATGATTAGAGAAAACACATTTGCAGCTCTCATGAACAACCAAATCCAATTTATGAGTATTCCCTGATTGCCGACATCTTCCTTTGCAAGGCATACATTTGCTCTGAGATGTTATCCAACTTACGTCTAAGTTCAAGGCTTAACGCAGTCTGAGTATGTATCGCCCAACTCATTAATCATGACGGACAGGTGAAGGGTCGTGGTTCTGGTAGCAGCCGTCTTGCCAATTCTCTGGTAGGTCAGGGCAGCACATAAACCAATAAGTACCAGCCTTCCCACGATAAAACCAAATATAAATAAATTTTCGACGTCCTCCACAGAGAGTGGCACTAAGCATGTGACATGCCATTTCTCCCAGGTGTCGAGAACATAGCAGCAGGGTAGGTTGCTTCTGGGCACAGAGAGTCCCCCAGCCCTGATTTCCTTGTTGAAAAAATGGTGTCAATAGCATTCAGAGACCAGTTGATCAATTCCATGGTTAATCCAATAAAGTTTGAAGAATTCACAGTCCGTTGAAGTAGAGACTTTGAAGGTTGGAGCAGAGATAGAGGAGAGAGGAGGAGATGCGACCATCCTCGCAAGCAGATCAGATCAGCCTATAGACAAAACAAGACATCTGATGATATCATCTTGAGCTTTGGGAAATACTGATTGACATATTTCCCCATTTTCACATGGGAAAAAAAATCAACTAACTGATAAATCAAGAAAATCAACAGATTAAGTGATTATGAAAAAAATTAATTGCAACCATAAACTAAAATGTAAAAATAATAAGAGCAATCAGAGATTTCTGATGTCTGCCAATCCAGAGCCAGATCACCACCAAAATTCAGTGGAGTCTTCCATACCCTAATATCTATCTGTGAAATCGTTTAGACGTAATCCTTCAAAGCCTATAAAGTGAAACTTGATCCAGAATCCGGATCTGAATCCAGATCACCTCCAAAATTTAATGGAGTCTTACATGGCCTAATATGTATCTCTGTTGAAAATTTTGTCAAAATCTGTGCAGTAGTTTAGACGTAGTACTGCTAACAGACGGAGACAAAAATAAATAAATAAATAAATAAAGACTGATGATTTTATTACATCCTTGCTGGATGTAATAATGTGTGGGACTACCAATACGTAGACCTGGGTTTGATTCCCAGACATGCTGCCTGTCTGAGTCCTCAGACAAAACACTTACTTTGCATTATCTTAGTCCACCCGGCTGTAAATGGGTACCGGACTTGGCTGGGGCAGTAACCCGTGATGGACTGGTGTGACGGAGGCCAGTGGGAGTATCTGTGCATATGGTAGTCAATAGGCCTCACTCCCCTCACAGCCAAAAGATACTCTGGCCTCTCAGGCAAGAAGCCGGGTTTTAGCCAACTGGTCAGTGCATCTGAGTCCCATACCAGAGATCATGGGTTTGTGTCCCAAGGAGAGCAAGTGGGAGGAATCACAACAGAAACACAACACAGAGCAAGCTGCTACACTGGTGTCCCATCCTGGTGTCTTCTATCCACCCCATGCTACATAATCTGGGGTATGCATCAGTTGACCTCAGGGTCTGTCAAACTTTCTTCTCCTTCTTTGTAGTAAAGCTGAATATCGACGCAACGTCACATCTTGATTGTTTAATTTTAACTCCATTGTGTTGGTGTGCAAAGACAAACTTACAAAAAAAAAGCATCACTGTCCAAATACTTATGGACCGGACTGTGTGTGTGCAAACATTGTATTTGCTTGTGATGTGAACCACAGATTTAGAAAACATGCTTTTCTTCACACTGTGTTTGATTTTAAAACTTGGATCTGCAGTAAATCAGCTCAACAATCTCACCATGTAGCCGGTTCGACTATTCTAACCACGAATCACTCCGGATGATGTAACCAGCACAGTCCCACTCTCATGCATGTCCATGTGCCACCAGGAGAATAGTGAATAATTAATTTGGAGGCAAAAATATCAGATTGTAGCATGAAGACAGTATGCTACAAATATACGTAGGCCAAACAGAACACAGGCTCATATTCATATTTATTCTCCCTCTGCTTTAGTGCCACGCTTCTTTATCATATCAGACTGTTATCATCACTGTAAAATACCACCGTGGAAAATGTCAATAAAATAACATGACTGTAGAACGTATTTGAGATGCCTTTTTATTTTTTATCACATTTGATACAGTAAATATCAGACATTTGCAACAAAAATTCGAGATGAGAACTATGACCAGCCTAACTGCCCTCAGCACAAAAAGGAACATGTCTCTGCAGGATGTGGAACGGCAGTTTTTGCAGAAATGTTGATCACCTAATGTGGGTGTGATTAATGAGTGTAGACAGAAAGAAGGAAGCTTTATTGACCGGGTTTTGATCAACATGCAGTATAGAAGAGAATAAAACAAAGTTTATTTGCCATTTGCAGAAGTACATTTAAGTACAAGCACATTGGAATTGTTGTACATTTCTACAAGTTGCACAAATTCTTAAAAATACACAAAGCAGAATATAGAAAACACAATAATATACATTGTATAGATGTACAGTGCATCCGGAAAGTATTCACAGTGCTTCACTTTTTCCACATTTTGTTATGTTACAGCCTTATTCCAAAATGGAGTAAATTCTTTTTCCCCTTAAAATTTCTACTCACAACACCCCATAATGACAACATCAAAAAGTTTTTTTTTTATTTTTTGCAAATGTAATTAAAAAAACACACAACAACTAAGAAATCAGATGTGCATAAGTATTCACACCCTTCACTCAGTACTTTGTTGATGCACCTTTGGCAGCAATTATAGCCTCAAATCTTCTTGAATATGATGCCACAAGCTTGGTGCACCTATCTTTGGCCAGTTTGGCCCATTCCTCTTTGCAGCACCTCTCAAGCTCCATCAGGTTGGATGGGGAGCGTCGTCCACAGCCATTTTCAGATCTCTCCACAGATGTTGAATCGGATTCAGGTCTGGACTCTGGCTGGGCCACTCAAGGACATTCACAGAGTTGTCCTGAAGCCACTCCTTTGATATCTTGGCTGTGTGCTTAGGGTCATTGTCCTGCTGAAAGATGAACCATCACCCCAGTCTGAGGTCCAGAGCGCTCTGGAGCAGGTTTTCATCCAGGATGTCTCTGTACTTTGCTGCATTCATCTTTCCCTCAATCCTGACTAGTCTCCCAGTTCCTGCTGCTGAAAAAACATCCCCACAGCATGATGCTGCCACCACCAGGCTTGACTGTAGGGATGGTGTCTGGTTTCCTCCAAACATGACACTAAAGAGTTCAATCTTATTTTGTCTGAAAGCGCTTCAAGTACAAAGCGAACTATAACTTGTGTTTTGGACATTATAGCCTCTGTCCTTATGACATCATTACATGAACAGAAGGAACAACGGATGTCATAAATAAAAACAGAAGGAAACAGTTCTGTGTTGTTTTATGTATGGTGCAAATATTTTTTTTTTTTTTTACATCTTACACAGAAATGGAAACATAAAATATGTTATACTCTATTGATATTCAGGAAATCATGTCATCTCTTGCTCGCTTGCACAGAGGGCTCAAAGGTCAGAGGTGCTCCAGATCTGGTGTGAAATGTCCAATAATAACGGATATATTTGGAATAGGAGAGGTGGAGAGGAAAACAGGAGAGAGGAAAAGAGGAAAAGACAGCGAGAGACAGGAGGAGGAAATATGTGCTGCAGCACATTACACTAATGGACATCATGGTGCAGGGAGCTTAAGGCGGATTAGAGTTCACCACATCACTAAGAAACACACACACACTCACAAAGCTGGAACAACAGCAGATAAACATGTTCAGACGCAGAGATCACAAAAAGCAGGTGAGAACTCTGAACTTTAACAGCTGTTACTTTCCAAAGGTATTTATTTGTTCAATCTTGAGCTTAATGCAGTGTTGAAGCACAAAACGTGACTGATGAGGAGAAACAATTTCAGAAATGCAACAGAAACAACCACAAATCAGAAAAAGTTGGGACTGTATGTAAAATGAAGATAAAAATAAAAATGTTGCACCATTCCCAGTTTCACTCACAGAAGCCAAACGTTCTTCCAGAGTTGTGTAATTATACTACAATAGTAGAATATAAAGAAGGGGAAAAAAAAGAAAAAAAAAATAGACAATATATTCGTCAATCGCAATTATTTGTCTGACAATTAATCGTCTCCAGAAATTCCTAATCGTGACAGCCCTTCTTGAGATCAGAGCGCAAAATGCTTGAGGATTTTCGAAATGCGGTGTTTTCTGTATCGATTTTCTATTGCGATAATTGGGTTTGCGCAAAACCAGAGGTAATAGCATTATAATATTTTGGTTGGTGGTGTGCCGCAGGATTTTGTAATATAAAAAGGGTGCCGCGACTCAAAAAGGTTGAAAATCACTGGTTTAGAATATGGAGAATAGAAAATGACAGATTTTGGTCAAAGTCATGTTTCAGAGGGTGACAGGAAACAGACCACGAGGGGACGAGGAAAGCCCAGGTCAAGGGTCAAGGCTGTAAGTCAGTGGGTCCCAGTCCTGATCCTTGGGAAATTCTAATTCTAGCTGATTCAGGTGTGTCAGTCAATCAAGAAACTATCAGACACCTGACTGAGCCAATCAGCTGTGAGGAGGTCAGGCAGAGACAGAAAATGTGCAGATTTGGGGTCACTGAGGACCAAGACTAGGAGTTACTGTTCTAAATAACAACACGTGCACTCCTGAGAGCGTGCTGGTCTAAAACTGAGGTGTGGTTTAGTGCAGAGCTGGTGTGTCAACAGTGTCTGACATCAGAACGCACAGTTAAATCTGTATCTCACGGAGCGGCGAATGCTGACAAACATAGCAAATCTTGGATTTTGTCAGGATTAGTAAAAGTTTGCAAAACAGTTTTTCGAGTTACAAACAGTATTTCTACCAATAAGACTCGGGAGGAAACGACTTGGAACATTTATTCCATAAATAAAATTAGATGAATTAGTGTCTGTTTTGGGGCTGGTCACCTTTCCTGATGGCGTCGATTGCGCTGAAATCCTGCCGTCGGAAGAAGGCAGGGGTGGAGCCTACCCCGAGCCATCAGACGGAGACCAACTGGTGGCAGTGAGTTGGAGGAGGGCGTGGTGCAGGACACTGATCATGGAGGATGCACTAATCAGCGAAGGCGACACAAAGAGGAGGCAGAGGCCAGCAACAGACATGGACCAGTGGGAGGCAGCAGAACACTGAGGCACACCTGGAAGCAACCAGGAGGCATTGGGGTGGAGGAGGCAAGCCTCAGACAGCATCTGTAAACAAGCAAGAGGTCAGTCAAGAATGCCATCAATAAATGGTTTCTCACTGGTCACCATCAGTGTTGCCAGTTATCTAGAAAAGTTACGTTATTGGTTACTTCTTACAGTTACTTCATTAGCAGCTGCGGACAACTTGTCAGCAGCTGATGAATGTAACTAAGAAAGTAACTAGTAATCTAACTTGGTTATTTTAAAGATTGAGTACTCAGAAAAGTAACTATTAATTACTTTGCTGATTCATTACCTTGCTGATTGACTCAATCTTAAGATTAACCAGGTTACAACCCCAATTCCATTGAAGTTGGGACATTGTGTAAAATGTAAATAAAACAGAATACAATGATTTGCAAATCCTCTTCAACCTATATTTATTGAATACACCACAAAGACAAGATATTTAATGTTCAAACTGATAAACTTTATTGTTTTTGTGCAAATATTTGCTCATTTTGAAATGGATGCCTGCAACATGTTTCAAAAAAGCTGAGACAGTGGTATGTTTACATCAGCTTTCCTAACAACACTCAATAAGTGTTTGGGAACTAAGGACCCTCATGATTGGGTATAAAAGGGGCTTCCCCAAAAGTCTCAGGCATTCACAAGCAAAGGTGGGGCGAGGATCACCACTTTGTGAACAACTGCATGAAAAAATAGTCCAACAGTTTAAGAACAATGTTTCTCAACATTCAATTGCAAGGAATTTAGGGATTCCATCATCTACAGTCCATAATATAATCAGAAAATTCAGAGAATCTGGAGAACTTTACACGTAAGCGGCAAGGCTGAAAACCAACATTGAATGGCCGTGACCTTCGGATCCCTCAGGCAGCACTGCATTAAAAACTGGCATCATTGTGTAAAGGATCTTACAGCACCCAGGTGATTCACTGCAAATCAAGAACAGGTGTGTGGAGAAACTCCCAGAACCAGGGGGTGGCTAGACAGAGAGAGAGAGAGAGAGAGAGAGACACCCACCACCAAGAGCCAAGAGAGAGAGACAAGAAAAAGCAGGACAGAGAAAACCCAAGCAGAAAGACAGCGCAAGAGACAGACAGAACACAAAACAACCCAAACAAGACAGTAACCTAAAACATAACCACCCAACAGTCCAAAAACCTAATAGCTACATCTAGGAATTTAGGGATTCCATCATCTACAATCCATAATATAATCAGAAGATTCAGAGAATCTGGAGAACTTTCTACACGTGAGTGTCAAGGCCGAAAACCAACATTGAATGCCCGTGACCTTCGATCCCTCAGGCTGCACTGCATTATAAACCAACATCATTGTGTAAAGGATCGTACCGCGTGGGCTCAGGAACACTTCAGAAAACCATTGTCAGTTAACAAACTTCATCACAAGTTAAAATTCTACCATGCAAAGCGAAAGCCAAACATCAACAACATCCAGAAACGCCGTCGCCTTCTCTGGGCCGAGTTCATTTGAAATGGACAGACGCAAAGTGGAAAAGTGTGCTGTGGTCTGATGAGTCCACATTTCAAATTGTTTCTGGAAATCATGGACGTCGTGTCCTCTGGAGAAAAGAGGAAAAAGAGCATCCAGATTGTTACCATTGCAAAGTTCAAAAGCCAGCATCTGTGATGGTATGGGGGTGTGCTAGTGCCCATGGCATGGACAACTTACACATCTGTAATGACACCATCAATGCTGAAAGGTACATCCAGGTTTTGCAGCAACACATGTTGCCATCCAAGGATGTCTTTTTCAGGGACGTCCCTGCTTATTTCAGCAAGACAATGCCAAGACACATTCTGCATGTGTTACAAACAACGTGGCTTCATAGTAAAAGAGTGCGGGTACTAGACTGGCCTGCCTGCAGTCCAGACCTGTTGCCCACTGAAAATGTGTGGCACATTATGAAGCACAAAATACGACAACGGAGAGCCCGGACTGTTGAACAACTGAAGTCGTACATCAAGCAAGAATGGGAAAGAATTCCACCTACAAAGCTTCAACAATTAGTGTCCTCAGTTCCCAAACTCTTATTGAGTGTTTTTAAAAGGAAAGGTGATGTAACACAGTGGTAAACATATCACTGTCCCAGCTTTTTTGAAACATGTTGCAGGCATCCATTTCAAAATGAGCAAATATTTGCACAAAAACAATAAAGTTTATCAGTTTGAACATTAAATATTGTTATGTGCAGACGCAGGTTGAGGAGCGGACCAACGTCTGACCGAACCCAGCGCTAAATAACCAGAAAGCGGTTCCACAAACAAAACAATTTTATTTCCCCTCCAGTGCAATAATTAGTGTACAACATAAATATTTGGTTTGTCTGGCAGAGTGAAGGACGGCGCGCTCTCCAGCGCCCAAAAGGATCAAAGCCTCAGCGCTTCTGGACTCAGATTCACCGCCAAACACCCCCAGGTGGACACGACAAACTGACTCTGTGAAGGATGGAAAAGGTGAGGTAAGTCAACAGAGCTACAGCAAATATCTTTCAGAGGCACACACTATCAGCAACACATTCAGGTCTGAATTTAAGCTTTATGTAAATGAGCAGCTTCTCACAACAGGTGGAGGATCATCAGTTCCGTACGCCACGGCAGTGAGAAGCAAACTGCACAATTCTCATCAATGTTCAAATATACTGCGTAACAAAATGCCAAATTACTATTAACGATCATTCAGACAATAATCACCTCTGATGTGTGCTGACAGCATGTGTCCCTCACCCGTCCTCCTTCACAGGCACGATGTGTCAAACCCTGGCGTGGTCCTCAGCGTCTCACAAACGAACGTCACCAGGTCGAGTTCCTGGCAGTTCTGCTTGAACCACTCATGGCTTAAATTGCAGAACGCCATCTCATTATCTGCTTCAGCTGAAAGTCTTTAAGTTTACACGTGAGCATCATCCACAGGTGCTGCGAGTCAGTAGGCCTGCACGTGAACATCCTCCACAGGTGCAGCTAATAATGCTGATGAGGGTGAAGGACTCTTCTGCCAGCACCTTCTCCACAGACAAAAACCAGTTTGCATACCACCTGGAGAGCAAAGAAAAGAAAACAACACAAAAACATCCAGCCAAACCCCCCCAACACACAACGTAGATAGATTACTTATTAGTTACAAGTTGTCTGCAGCTGTGTGTGACGTAACTGTATAAAGTAACTAAAAAGTAACTCATAAAGTAACTTTTCAAAGTAACTGTGGCAACATGGTCCCCATTGATGCTGAAATTGAGAACAACTGCTTCTGATTACCTAGCAGGTGATATTAATTAGCAAATGTGAGGAGAGCTAAAACCCGAGTCTTCTGGTAGAACCTGCATTTCACTTTATTTCTTGTCACAAATAAATTTTGAACATGTTCAAAGTTTCTTAGCAAATCTATTTTTCCACAAAAAGTTGCAAATGTTTGTAAAACAGTTTTAAACATTTGTAAATGGTTTGCAACACACGTCGTTAAAGGTCTTTTTGGTTGGAAATCTCTGACCCAAACATTCTTCCTTGTCTTTTTTCTTCCTCTTTTTTCCTTCTCTTCTGCAGCAGCTGCCAGACAAAGCAATTCTTCCCCAAGGGCAGCAGAAAATTGCAACATTCGCTAGGGCTGAGGCTAGTGCTTCACAGAAAGCAGTCAACCTCACAAAGCACATACACTCTCCCTGCACATATCATCATCATTCACTTGCAATATGATGGTGTATTATGGTCATTGTAGGGGGGAAACCCCACAGGGGGAGGAGAGAGAAGAAAAATCACATTTTAGGACCCTCCACCCCTCTCTCTCTGTATGAATAGAAAATGAATGACAGTTAAAAAACTGACCTTGTTGCTTTATTGTTTCACTTCAGGGAGCTTTGGTGGCCACTGTTTGTTGTGTGTCAGGTTGGAGTTAATCTACAAACAAACCATTCATCTTTTCTTAGTGCATCTGGCACAAAACAGGTTTAAGTCAAGTTCAGGAGCCACGCAGATTGAAGCTATCATTTTGGGGCAACAAAATGCCTAAACTGTGGCAATTTCTTTTCTTTTCATAAGTCTTTTGTGATCCTCAATGAGAATTTCCCTTGTTTATAAATGACCTACACAATTCTGTACTCAGAAGTTGATCACAAAAAGCAAACTGTGTTTTTATAGCGTATACATACAGCAAGATGTTTTTTTTAGTTTAATGAATGAAAATGCACCAGCAAACAAACAGTAAATGTACCAAAATGAAAATTGAAAGAAAACTGAAAAATGAATACAACAGTGGCTCATTAATCATATGGCTATAATTTGGCTACATAGAAATAAAACTAACTGAAATGAAATTTTTGGAAACTGACAAACAACAATAAACTTATCCTTTAACCAAACTGAAGGGAAAATTAAGAAAAAAGCCTCCTGCTTGGATTCAAAAATGTTAAATAAAGAGAAGAATATTATAATTTAAGAAGAATGTGTATTTTTGAAAGGTGTAAAATTAAAGCCAAAGTGAACAGCAGATGTTTGTGGGAGATAAATTGTGGAATTCTAAGAGTGATGAGTTGAAATTGTTGAGCTCTCTGTTCTTTCAATAAAACTTTAAAATATAAAATACCTGAGGATGGCACCACCAAGGCAAACAACTAGTCAACCCCCACATCTCCAAAGTAACCATCAATCTGCTGCAGCCATGTGAAATGTGGCATGATAATGACCTTCTCCCGTCTCTGAGGTCTTCAACACCAAGGCAACTGTGTGCTTTATCATGACCAGAGAAAAGCACCACATGACCCTAAATGTCAACCTGATGCTCCCTCACAATGACCTGGGATGAGTATAATGAAATACTTGAGCAGTTTTTTGTAGCCAATGAAACTGACAATGCAGACAGGCAAAAAGCTACACAGATAAGTGTCATAGGAGCTTTGACCTACAGCCTGATGAGCAAACCTTCTCAGCCCAGACAAGCCGAAAGATAAATCCTTCCAAGAGTTTGTACTCCTGATGAAAAAGTCCAGCGAAATTGTACAAAGGCACAAATTTGACTCTCGTAACCTCAAGCCCAATGAAACCATCATGGAGCTGCACCATTCAGCACAAGATTGTAACTACAGCAACACACTGCAACAGATGTTAAGAGACCGGGTCGTGTGTGGGATTAATGACAGAACCCAGAGGCGTGTCCTGTCTGAAACGGACCTCACTTTTGAAAAGGCCCTGCCAATCACAGTATCACATGAAACAGCAAAGAAAAATGCACAGGACCTGCAGACTGGTGCATCGGCAAAATGTTTCAGCCTATAAGCAATGGACAGTAGAAGGCTGTAAAGGAGACAGCAAAGAGTGTTACTGATGCAAAGGGACCAGGCACACTGCTGTAGACTGTAAGTACAAACTAGAAAGATGCCATGCTTGTGGTAAAGTTGGCCATATAGCAGAAGCAAAGCTAAACTAAACCAGAAAAAAAACATGAACTTGCAAATAAAAGAAAGACAAAAAGCAGAGTGCACGCTGCCATTCTCACAAAGTACTCGAGACAGAAGATGAAGGTAAAAGTGATGGCTCTGAACAGGATTCCTTTACAGGAGGAATCCAAAAGTATGTGACAGTGAGTGAACACACACACCGGGAGCCGTTTACAGCAGAAAGCCTTTTGGAGTGGCAGCTGCTCCAGCCGTATTCCAAAGGACGATGGAAGGCCTTTAAAAGGGATACCTATGATGCTAGAGTATTTAGATGATATTTGGTTAACGGGGAGAACAAGGCCGATCACCTGAAGAACTTAAACAAGATGTTAAGAAGGTTGGAAGAAGCTGGTCTGGGACTGCGACTGAAAAGAAGCAAGTGCACCTGCCTTCATCCAAAAAGAAGTGGAGTACTTGGGGGAGAGCGTGGATGCACAAGAGCTCCACCCTGTGGAGAAGAAGTTAAAGCCATCATGGATGCTCCCACCCCTACAAACGTCACAGAACCCAAAAGCATACTTGGGTTTGTTAAACTATTACAACAAATTCTTTCCAGACCTGGCAACCCCGTTGGCCCCCCTCCAGGGACGTTTGAGGCAGAATGTAAGTTGGACGTGAAAAAAGAAACAAGAGGAAACGTTTCAAGAGTAAAAGACGCTGCTGTACTCAGCTGATGTGTTAATTCACTACTCTGCCAACTGTGATTTTCTCCTCTCGTGCAATGCATCACCATACGGTGTTGGAGCAGTACTGTCACACAGGATGGACGATGGCAGTGAAAACCCACTGGGGTTCATGTCTCACACATGTTCACCTGCTGAAAAGAGGTACTCTCAGCTTGACAAAGAAGTCTTAGCTGTAATGTTTGGCATCAAGAAGTTCCACAAGTATTTTGTACAGCCAAGTTTTCACTTGACTTTTCAACATGAAGAAGCCTGCACCTCAGATGGGCTCACCGAGAGTGCAGAGACGGGCTGGAACGTTGAGCACTTATGAGTATGACATAGTGTACAAGCTGGGTGAACACCATGTAAATGTGGACGCACTCGGCAGATTGCAGTGCCGCAAACAGCGCCTGAACTGGAGATGACGAACAAGTCTTGATGATGGCTGTACTGGATGACACACTAGTTGACACCACACAAATTAAACGCTGGACAACTAAGGATGTCATCTTGTCCCAAGTCCAGGAGTACACCTTGAAAGGCTGGCCTGCACAAACAAGCCATATCAACAATGTAAGATGGAACTGAACTGATCATCCCCACCAAAGGCCAAGACAAAATACTGAAGTTATTGCACCAGACTCACACAGACATGTCAAAAGATGAAGGGCCTGGCAAGGTCATATGTGTGTTGGCCAGGTATGGATGAGAACATTGAAAAGGAAGTGCAGCCATGTGAAGAATGTCAAAACAACATAAGTCACCATTACACCCGTGAGAATGACCAGAGTCGCAGTGGTTTAGGATCCACGTGGACTATGCAAGACCTTTCCTTGGTGAGATGTTTCTGCTCACAGTGGATGGTCTTTCCAACTGGATGGACATTTACCTGTTGAAATCATCTACATCACAAGTCACCATCGAGAAACTGCAATAGAGTTTCAGTGTGTTCGGCCTGCTGAAAATGTTGGTATCCGACAATGGACCATGTATCACATGTGCTGGGTTTGAGGCATTTATGAAGCAAATGGCACTGATCGTGTCAGCACCTTTCCACCCGTTCTCCAACGGTCTGGCAGAGAGGGCAGTGCACTTTTTCAAGGAAGGGATGAAGAAGAAAAAAGAGGACACGCTACAAACCCGACTGTCCAGATTTGTGTTCAGTTATTGGATCACGCCGCATGCAACAACAGGCTTGTCACCTGCAGAACTGATGATGTCCCGGAGACTCTGATCAGCTTTAGACCTGCTCCTGTCTGATGAGAAAACAAGAGCGCAGCACATACGATACACCTTAAACAGAAAGAGAAGAGCCTGAGAAGATTTGCACCAGGGGACAACATCAGAAACTACTCCTATGGTCCGAAGTGGATTCCCGTTGATGTTGCGAACTCATCAGGTCCAGTGTTGTACACCATCACCATCGGAAGTGGCCAAACCATGAAACAGCATGTGGATCAGGTTAGAGCCCGACTGACAGACACTGTTCCAAGTGAACCTGGCACGGAGCAGGAGATGCTGCCTGACACAGAAGGCAGCTCTGAAGGCAGTTTGCCTTCAATGATGGAAACGACTCTGGAACCTCCGTCCAGTGAGCCTCAGGAGCCGCAGCCTGCTCCGAGTATTCAGGCTCAGCCAGACTCACCTGGTGCACCTGTGGTGTGACGTTCCCAGAGAGAAAGAAAAAATATGTCCCTCAAAGACTGAAAGAACTGAGAATTAAGCAACTAAAATTGGGAGGCTTGTAAAATACGAGCTGTTTGCATCCGTGGAAGTCAGAAATTATGTGAATATTTGGATGTAGATGCAGGATAAATAATGATTGCAGACACAAAAAGTAAGTTTAATAATTACACAAAGCACAAAGGTATGCCAGGGGTCAATACACGAATAAAGAAAAATATAAAATAAATAAATCTAAAATAGATAATCTGTCAGCACTTTAGAATATCAAGAGTCTTCACAGCTTTAGGGTTTGACGATGACTGAATCGAGACTTTGTAATCTTGTAATTCAAGCAAGTAGAGTTTGAACAGGGGCTTTTTTTCCTGAAATTTTACATTATGAATATGAAATTTTGCAAATATAATTAAGAAATTTAAGAGCTAAAATTCTTTCTTTTTAGAGTTACATAATTATAGAAACCAAAAAGCACATCAGAGTACGTTAAACAGAAGCTACCAAGAATATATTAGACAGTATAAAGTGAATCACATCTTTCCAAAATGCAAATGAGTGCGGTCATCACTCTCTCGAATCAAGGCACTCTAGTCTCACTAGCGCCACTAGTATGGCGCTAAATTCAGGCCAAAGTTTTGTAATCTGAAAATAAAAAAAGATTGAAAAAATTAATTTTGAAACTGAAAATTCAATGTTTCTTCTTGAATTTTCTAATCATTTAAAAAGTATTATCAAAATAAAAATAAGTGTAAATATATATTTTTCAATTTAAATTTTTTTTGATTCAGCTCTGTAATTATTTTGATCAAATAATTTATTTTCATTTCATATTTCTTTTTTTTCACTTCCAGATCTTATTTTTATCAGTTTCAAACTTTTGGCCCCATTCTGGCGTGGAAGAGCATGGCTTCGATTGAGAGGGGTGTGGAATTGTGAGTGACAGGATAGCAATTTGATCAAAATAATTACAGAGCTGAATCAAAAATATATTTAAACTGAAAAATATATATCGTACACTTGTTTTTATTATTAATAATACTTTCTAAATGATTATAAATTCAAGAACAAACATAAATTTTCATTTTCAAAATTTATTTATTTTTATTTTCAGATTACAAAACTTCTGACCTGGATTTAACTCCATAATAGTGAACCCTCTCGTTTTGGCCGAACAACTATCAGTTTTCTGGATATTCTGTGTTAGTATGTGCCCGCGGCCGACGTACTTGATGTATTCCTGCGCAAAAAGTAGTTCCCAGATAATTATGAAAATTACTTAATTAATTATAGAATTTACCAGTTATAAAATTATAAGATAACTGAAGTTTGAAGAGTAGCCATAAGAAATATTTAAGAAACTTAAAGTTTATGAGCAACTTCACCTGTTATTGCTCAATCACATTGTAAACATTGACAGATGGAGTTTGATGCGGAGAGTTCAGAAAGATACGATTGGAATGGTTTGGCTACCATTTACAGTTGGCGATGAAAGACTTGGATGTTAACTTCGTGTTAAAGTCAGAACAAAAAGCTGCACTGAAATAGATCTATCGAGGAACACACACATTTTGTATGTTGTCGCTCCAACGAGAGCGCCACGCTGGCGCAGTGTGTGTTGCAGCACTTGGGAGTAGTAATATGGCGACTCGAGGGCTGCCGCTGGTCGGATGCCTTCGTTTAGTCACGTGACCCCCGTGTGTTCGTCGTGTCCTCGTTAGATTACAGGCTAACTGCTGCGGCGTTAACATGTTCCGAGCGGTTTTCCGACTTTCAGGCATATCGGGTCCAAGTTTTGTCCGGTTCCGAACACGCTGCTCAGGTAGGAAAGTGACACCTGACACATTTTAATTAATGGGCATCCTAGCTTTTTGTCGGGTATTTGGACCAGGATGTGTAATTTGTCCTTGGACAAATTACTTTTTTCCACATCTGCACCGTCCTTAAAACGGTTTGTTGATTAATTTAAACAAAGATAAAAAATGAATTAAAAAAAAAAATTCCGACCTTTGGCTGACCCCTCCGGTGAGTCAGGAGAGTCACTAAGCGCAGTTTATGCGCAGACAGTTTGTAGTCTGTACTTAAAATGAACTAACTAATGAACTGGCAGCTCCAGACATTTTTTTCTGCAGGTGTTATGGGGGAGCTTGGTATTTTTATGAGGGTGATATGGACTCGTGTGGCGACGGCTCTCTGCTAAACCTCTGCCACATTCACAGGCGTGCATACACATAAACCACATTCTGATCTGTGACAGTCACTAATGACTAGGGACGGGTATTGATAAGGTTTTATCGATATCAATGCCATTATTGATTCTGCTTATCGATCCGATTCCTTATTGATTCCCTTATCGATACCTCTTGTGAATTTTGTACTAAAAGTAGGCTTTACAGGTTTTCTATGTATTTCATTGAGTCTTAAAGTAAATAAATATGAAATTGGTCACTGTATCCTTGACCTCTGGACATAAATAAAAATAAAATGGTGTTTCGCATTGAAGTTATTAATTCCGACTGGATTATATCGTTCTAACTTGACTCATCAGAGAGCCGCACAGCGTTTGGAGCTGTGTGAACAGAACGGAGGACGATTCTCGTTTCTTTCTCCCACCAAGACAGGAGTCCCAGTTAGTAACTTTAATCCGCACAAAAGTGACTCACGATTATTCAGGGATATTCAGGGATGAAAGTGGTGAAAAACAAAAAAGCTGAAACCCAAAATTACCCCCCAACACCACCTGCACAAAAATGTTTCAATTCTAGAATTTCTGAAATGCAATCTGGGACTATTCCAGACAATAAACTGCAGTGAGAGCAGCATCCATTTAGTGAGAAAACCCCCCCCCAACTTTCCTTATTCAAAATCATTCCAGTAGTATTCTGCTCTTACTAGCATGCAGCAGTTTTCTAGTTTGGCAGATAGTTCTGGAGGAAATCACTGAAGAAATTAACACATTGAAAATATGGTTTGACCGAAAAAAAACAAAAAAACAAAAAAAAACCTCATTAAACTTAAATAAGACAGGGATGAAATGGACGTGTAAGAGTGACTAGGTGTTCACAGGAAACACTTATTTATTTCTGTATGTATTTACGTATTTATTTATTTCTGTATGTATTTACGTATTTATTTATTTCTGTATGTATTTCTGTATTTTTTTTATTTCTGTATGTTCATTGTTAGTTGGTTTTATATTTTCTGTTGTGTTTCTATTCAGGTTCTTTTTTGTCTCTTCCTCTAAAATTGTATATAATAACTAATCATTAGATTATTAATATTAACCAAAAATAAATTTAAAAAATATTACAATTTGTAATAATTTGACTCTTTTACGACAACAAACGCTTATTATACAGAAAACAAATGCAGTCGAACGTGATGACAGCTGCAACTGCCTAATGCTAACTTTAACATTGAAAATGCCGTAGACATGCTAACGCGTTAGTATCGCTCACGTTTTTAAGTTATAAAATACATCTATCAACTGTTTCAGAAGACCATAACAGGTCAGTTTAACATAAAAAGGTAAATAATACTCACAGACGTATGCTCTTTAGGGTTTTAGCGAGGGAAAATTAAGATAAAGCGAAAGGAAAAAATTAATAAATGAAGCAATAGATCGAAGCACTGCTTCAATCTGCGAACCACTGCTTCGATTGGTTCAAGGTTCAAAGCAAAGCCGCGCTGCAGAGAAGTTGATTACGGACCCGCTGCAGGGTCCGTAATCAATGCAGAGAAATGATCATTTTCCTGACAAACACCCCCCAAAACAACGGCCACTCTAAAGGACCGATAACGGGATCGTTAAGCAAAAAGCTTATTGATGTCGGTGGATTGAATATTATTTCTTAATGATCCCGAAAGGAACCGGTTCTCCGATACCCATCCCTACTAATGACATATAGAATGACCAAAATCACACACACAAACCTAGGCTACTGTTCAGTACAAATATTCACAGACCTACACATGTAGCCTAGAGCCTAAAAATGCTAAAGACAGGCAGAGAGAAAATCTTCACCTACCATTGATGTCTTCATAACAGCACAATGCGCCTGTTGTTGTGGTTAAGAGCAAACATCAGTGATTTGGTTCCTGTCCAGAGGCTGTGTTCTCTGATGGGGTAATTGCCAGGAGTTACACCGGGTCACTGGTTTGTGTGTGCTTTCTGCTGTTTCTCAGGTAGTTCTTTAGGTGACACAGACTTCGCTTCTTTCCAATTCCACTCATGGATATTTGGGCAGCAAAAACTGAACCATTTCAGCAACTTGAAACTACACTCACTGCAGTACGACCTCATCATCATTGATCCTGGAAAAAGTCATCTTGGCTGACTAGTGTAACTCCCTGCTCTTTGGGATCTCTGGAAAAAACCTTCAAAGGCTTCAATACATTTGAAACAGTGCAGCTATATGAGAGTATATGAGTACGTAACAGGAGCACATCACACCTATACCTCCATAACCTTCACTGGCTCCCCATCACTACAGAATCCATTTTAAGATTGCTCTCATCACCACACATGCACCATGGCAATGCCCCAATCTCTCCAGAGATGTTCGGTCAGATTCAGGTCTGAGCTCTGGCTGGACCACTCAAGGACATTCACACAGTTGTCCTGAAGCCACTCCTTTGATATCTTGGCTGTGTGCTTAGGGTCATTATCCTGCTGAAAGATGAACTGTCACTCCAGTCTGAGGTCAAGAGCGCTCTGGAGCAGGTTTTCATCCAGGATGTCTCTGTACATTGCTACATTCATCTTTCCCTCAATCCTGACTAGTCTCCCAGTTCCTGCTGCTGATAAACATCCCCACAGCATGATGCTGCCACTACCATGTTTCACTGTACGGATGGTGCCTGGTTTCCTCCAAACATGACACCAAAGAGTTCAATCTTTGTTTCATTAAACCACAGAATTTTGTTTCTTGTGGTCTGAGAGTCCTTCAGGTGCCTTTTGGCAAACTCCAGGCAAAAATCTCAACTATTTGACTATTTGGCCTTGGTAAGTTGGACTTTCCAACTGAATGGTGTGGTGTCTCTCTCTCCCCCCCCCCAGTAGGGTAAACAATTTTAGGCAAATACATACAAATAACCTGTTTAATGTCACTTTCCCGTTATTTGGTCAAAGTCACTCTTTGACCAAAGGGCTTCAGGGTCTCTTGTCCCTATTTTTCTATATTTTTTGATGTCCTTTTTATGTATGTTATTAATGTATCATCCCCCAAATATTTTGTGTGTACACGTAAAGTGCTGTTTGTTGTGCTGTGTGAACCAAAGATGGCTGTTTGAAGATTTATAATTGTACACTTTGATGTGTTTGTTGTATTTTATTGGTGCTGAAGAATTCTTTTTAAGCATAATGTATGTGTACCTATTCCAAATTAATTGCACTTGGCACATAATGGAATATTTTACCGTCTTGTTCATTAAAGTTCATGATTCCGGCACAGAACAACAGGGAGCAACCACACAATCTTTCAGAAAAGAAAATGCATCAATTTCCACCTGCCTCTTCTTCTTCATTACAGGGTAACAGATGATGCCCGAGAGAATGAGATGGATGAGAATCTGGAGCAGGTGGGCGGGATCATTGGCAATCTTCGTCACATGGCCCTAGACATGGGTCAGGAGATTGACACCCAAAACCGCCAGATTGACAGGATCATGGAGAAGGTACATTAAACTCTCTATGTAACAGTAACATCAACTCTGGATTTTATTGGTCAGAACGTGTTATTTGCTGAATAGAATTAACCTGAGCAAAGCACGGGAAGAAATGTTCAGTAAATTCAAGAAGTCACAACTTAAATACAGCCATCCAGCGAGAGCTCTGTCCCTCTTAGGAGCTGGGAGCTGCTCTGATATGTTTCAGACACGTAGTACGCTGAGGAAAAGGATGATGGGGGATCACAAGTAAAAAAGTGCAATCAGAGATTTTTTTTATGTCCACCAATCCGGATTTGGATCACCTCCAAAATTCAGTGGAGTGTTCCATGACCTAATATCTATCTGTGGTGCAAAATTTGGTGAGAATCCGTGAAGTAGTTTTGATGTAATCCTTCACGATCCTATATAAAGTGAAACGTGATCCAGAATCTGGAACCGGATCCAGATCACCTTCAAAATTTAATGGAGTCTTCCATGGCCTAATATGTATCTGTGTTGAAAATGTCATGAGAAGCAGTTTGTTTCAGCTGTTGTTATCATTTGTCTCTCTTGCTATCTGGTGTAAAACTGTAATAGACAAGGACCCCAGTGCAGAGAACCACAATGAAAGGCAGGAAAAACTGATTCATTCTTAACGCAATAAATAATTAACAGTAGTAGGCTGCTAAACAGCAGGCAGGAAGAATGGTCAAAAGCAGGCTGTGGTCAGGCACACAGTAATCAGTCCAAACAGCTACTGCAGTCTATCTGGGGGTGACCAGGCAGAGCTCACAAACCAGAAAATCTCATAGCAACAAAGTCCATGAAAGGATGTGGAAAAAACAGGAATCCAAAATGGCAGCAAAGGTCTGTAACACGGAATTAAAAGCATAGTGAGAAGAAACACGAAAGAGCAGGGCAGAATCTTGGTACAGTCTGGCAACTAGGAGACATTTTAAGGGTGGTTATGAAGGACGCAAAACAACTGAACCCAAACGTACACAATAAGAACACAAAAACAAACACCATGCAAGTACAGTAGTGTTCAGAATAATAATAGTGCTATGTGACTAAAAAGAGTAATCCAGGTTTTGAGTATATTTTCTTATTGTTATCTGGGAAACAAGGTACCAGTAGATTCAGTAGATTCTCAGAAATCCAACAAGACTAAGCATTCATGATATGCACACTCTTAAGGCTATGAAATTGGGCTATTAGTAAAAAAAAAAAGTAGAAAAGGGGGTGTTCACAATAATAGTAGTGTGGCATTCACTCAGCAAACAGGTGTGAATCAGGTGTCCCCTATGTAAGGATGAAGCCAGCACCTGTTGAACATGCTTTTCTCTTTGAAAGCCTGAGGAAAATGGAACATTCAAGACACACAGTCTGGAGTTACTTGTAAGTGCTGTGACAGTTAGAAGACGCCTGTGTGAAGCTAATTTATTTGCAAGAATCCCCCGCAAAGTCCCTCTGTTAAATAAAAGACATGTGCAGAAGAGGTTACAATTTGCCAAGAACACATCAACTGGCCTAAAGAGAAATGGAGGAATATTTGGTGGACTGATGAGAGTAAAATTGTTCTTTTTGGGTCCAAGGGCCGCAGACAGTTTGTGAGACGACCCCAAACTCTGAATTCAAGCCACAGTTCACAGTGAAGACAGTGAAGCATGGTGGTGCAAGCATCATGATATGGGCATGTTTCTCCTACTATGGTGTTGGGCCTATATATCACATACCAGGTATCATGGATCAGTTTGGACATGTCAAAATACTTGAAGAGGTCATGTTGCCTTATGCTGAAGAGGAGATGCCCTTGAAATGGGTGTTTCAACAAGACAATGACCCCAAGCACACTAGTAAACAAGCAAAATCTTGGTTCCAAACCAACAAAAGTAATGCCTTGCAGATGTGAAGAAATCATGAAAAACTGTGGTTATACAACTAAATACTAGTTTAGTGATTCACAGGATTGCTAAAAACGCAGTTTGAACATAATAGTTTTGAGTTTGTAGCATCAACAGCAGATGCTACTACTATTGTGAACACCCCCTTTTCTACTTTTTTACTAATAGCCCAATTTCATACCTTGTTACCTTGTTTCCCATGTAACAATAAGAAATATACTCAAAACCTGGATTAATCTTTTTAGTCATATAGCACTACTATTATTCTGAACACTACTGTAAAATTGCAAATAAGGAGAAGAATCATAATACTTGGCAAGAACTACAAACCAACAAAACCAAAACATGGCCCATGATGTAAACGTGTGCCAAATCTCAAATCAAGTCTGTACTGGATTCACGGCACAAGTGGGGGGCAGCCGAAAGACAAACCATGATAATCAGAGAATCAGGTTTAGTCAGAGATGACATATGCACATTAAACCCTGTCTGGGTAAAGTCAGAGTGAAAAATCAAGCATTTTAATTTTGTGTTACTGTGCGGTTGTTATGTAATGAGGACATGAATTCAAGTCCTCACTTTGTGAAAACCCCGAGCTCACAGGCTGTGTTTTCTCTGCAGGCTGATTCCAACAAGACCCGGATTGACGAGGCTAACCAGCGTGCCACAAAGATGTTGGGCAGTGGCTAATTGGCAGCAAAAAAACAAAAAGGGAAAAAAGTGCTTTCTTCATGTTTAACCGAAAACACCCCAACAACACCAATCACTTCATCTCCAGCCTCAACACCAACACCGGCACCTGCTTCTGTTGATTGACAGCAGGTGCTGAAGTGTCACGCTTTTATTATAAAACTTGTAGAGTTGCACATGTCATTCTTTCTGTTCTTTTCTGTTTCCACATCGTTCTCCCGTCGTTACAGATGTTATTCTGGATCATTGTTCTTTGTATTTTTCTCTCACATGTCCACACTAAGGTTCGGCAGTATGACGCTGTACATACAGAGCTTCTCTGGTGGCTTCTTTCATTTCTCTCTGGTCGCTCCTTCTTCTATTGCTTTTGCTCTTTTTTAATGTCTGTATTATATAAACTGTTTCAAAACATTCTTACGTGACATCAGTATGTTGGTGTTGTCCGTGTAAAACATGCTGTACGTTCTCAGTGAAGCTGTTCAGACCGCAGTCGTTATAGTGAACATTGTAACCAAGCTGCAGAATCACAACATGGTTAAATGTAAAAGTTCTCAGAAATGACAGAGTATCGACCACACGCACACACCCGAGCAGTCTGTGGTCCAGTCGGTTGGTCACAGCCGTTAGTGTGTCAGTAACTTAGTCATCTTCACTTTTGACAGCATAACTTATGCTTATGTCTTTTCCTCAGGGAGCAAAATTAGACCATACAACAGAAATTACTGAACTGATGTGTTTTATTCATCCATCGGCACCATGGACACTCACGGCCATAAGTATTTGGACAGTGATGCAATTTTAGTAATTTTGTCTCGTTGACACCATGATGGAGTTAAAATGAAATGATCAAAATGTGCAACCTTATGTGAGCATAATGATATTAAAGGGGTAAAGACACCCACTTATCAGAAAATAAGCCTTTATGCTAATGGTATATTGATGTTTTTGTAAGAATCTTCCTCACTATTAAGCTTATTGTAGTATTCTAAAGTGTGTCTAATTATTCATTTAACTGGTCAAAGTAGGCTGCTCTCCCTCTGATTGCATACCTCTGCTCACACGTGTGAGCTGGTCAGTATCAGGTTCCCCAAATAATCAAAATAAAAACTGATTCATCACAATCAATGAATCTGCCATGACCTAAATGGGAAGAACAGTAACTATTACAATGACAGTTTGTCACCCCCCCCAAGAAAAATTTTTATTCTGTATGGTCCCAGTTCAACTGGAGATCAATCACACACCATGTACATTGTTAGTATGTGTTACTTGAATTAGAGCTGAAAGGGATTTTGTTCTGTTTGATCAACAATTTATTAATTTTAGTGAATTGTGTGAAATGTGTTAATATAAGCCATGATCCACTGTATCAAATGGATACAGTGGATCATCATATTCTACTTGATAGGCTGGAAAATCATTTTGGGATTACTGGGAGTGCCCTTGCATGGCTGACGTCATACTTGACCAGTCGTCCTCACTGTGTTTTGTACAGTAACACTACCTGTAACCTTACTGACATGAAATTTGGGGTTCCACAGGGGTCTGTCTTAGGCCCCCTGCTTGTCTCCCTTTATATAGCTCCACTTGGGCACATATTGCAGCGTTTTGGGATTACCTTTCACTGCTATGCAGATGATACTCAGTTATACATGCCGATGACTACTGGTAATCTTGTTCACATAAAATCCTTAGAAGATTGCCTTGCAGCAGTGAGAAGTTGGAAATGATGGTTCTTGGTCCAGTGAGACATCGGCATCAATTTGACCAGTTAACGCTCAGCCTCGGCTCGTGTGTCATACATCACACTGACAAAGTGAGGAACCTAGAAGATTTTTGATCCTTCGTTGTCCTTTGGCCTCCACATTAGAAATATTACTCGGACTTCTTTCTTCCACCTGCGAAATATAGCGAAGATTCGTCCCATCCTGTCTATGGCTGATGCTGAGACCCTGATCCATGCATTTATCTCTTCTAGATTGGACTACTGCAATGTTCTATTTTCTGGTTTACCACAATCTAGCATTAGGACTCTCCAATTGGTTCAAAATGCTGCAGCCAGACTTTTGACACGAAGCAGAAAGTACAACCACATTACACCCATTTTGGCATCCCTTCACTGGCTTCCTGTCCCAGTGAGATCAGATTTTAAGGTTCTGCTACTAACCTATAAAATTATTCATGGACTGGCACCTCCCTACCTATCAGACCTAATTAAACCTTACGTACCGGCCCAGGCTTTAGTTCTCAGGGTGCAGGACTACTTTGTGTCCCTAAGGTGAATAAGAAGTCTGCGGGTCACAGAGCTTTCTCTTATCGTGCCCCTATTCTGTGGAATGATCTCCCTGCATCAATAAAACAGTCAGATTCTGTGGAGACTTTCAAGTCCAGACTTAAGACACACTTATTTTTCCTTTCATATGGCTAGCATACTGGTACAGTTTTGTTTTACGCTTTTTACTCTTTTAATTCATTTATTAGTAATTGGAGCGGGCTGCGGCCTCAACTTTACCTAAATTCTGGGTCTTTTAGTGAAGCTTAGGGCTAGTGGCCGGTGATCACCTTAGTATTTCTCTGTTTTTCTTGTCGTTTAATGCTGGCAAATTATAAAGTATTTTTTGTCTTTCTGATGCCTGATTCTATTTTTCTCTCCGTTTAAGGTGCAGCTCCATCCAGAGATGGGAGTTGTATTCGTGTTGGCGACCCTCCTGTCCTGTGCGCCAACAGCATTTCTTGTATATTCAGCCGTGAATTGTTCTGTGAATTATTCTATAATTTATGTTTGTAGCATGGCCCAAGCAGAGGGTCACCCCTTTTGAGTCTGGTCTGCTTGAGGTTTCTTCCTCAGAGGGAGTTTTTCCTTACCACTGTTGCTCTGGGGGTTGGTAAGGTTAGACCTTACCTGTGTGAAGCACTTTGAGGCAACTCTGTTGTGATTTGGCGCTATATAAATGAAAATAAATTGAAATTGAAAAAATAAGCAAGAATGAATAATAGTTTGGTACTTTCCCCCATTATGTAAAAACAGACAGATTTGCCTGTGCTTTATTGACATAAACATACATTATTTATTCTGTATGATCCCAGTTCAACCACTGCTTGCATGGTTCAAATCTTTGGACCCTGTTCACATTTTAAATGTGAATATTTAAATAGTTTCTTCACTAGATTCTTCGTCTCTGACAGTAAAGTGAAAATCTTTCAGCTATTCAGATTCAGATTCAGACAACTTTACTGATCCCTAAAAGGGCAATTCATTTCAAACCCAATTACCTCAGACAAATATACAGCAATTAATCCACAATTCTTACAAGTTGTGCGTAATAATGACACACATCAGAATTACAAACAACCGCATATATCCATTTGATGTTTATGTACGCTAAACTTTGAAACAGTCTGTCATCCAAATTGTGGCAATGTGAGTGTGCGTGTGTGTGTGGTGTGGGGGGGGGGGGGGGGGGGGCACAGCAACATGTGGTCACGCAGCCAGCTTGGGGGCGAGAACGAGGAGCTGCTGCAGCTAAAGCTGCACTGCAACTGGAGGGGGAAGGGAGTGGCGTGAGTGGGAGCCGGGATGGGGGGGTGGGTGGTGGTGGGAACAGGAACACAAAGGAGGGGTAGGGGGTGGGAACATGCGTATCAGTCTTTGTCCAGTATGAGTGGCAGTTACAATGTCGGAGTTGCACAAAGATAAGAAGGCAACCGAATGGTTCACCAAATTCTTCTGGAGGAAAACCACAGGGGCGTTTTGACTTCCGATAAGCCTGCTATGTTTAGGGATGATTAGAGAAAACACATTTGCAGCTCTCATGAACAACCAAATCCAATTTATGAGTATTCCCTGATTGCCGACATCTTCCTTTGCAAGGCATACATTTGCTCTGAGATGTTATCCAACTTACGTCTAAGTTCAAGGCTTAACGCAGTCTGAGTATGTATCGCCCAACTCATTAATCATGACGGACAGGTGAAGGGTCGTGGTTCTGGTAGCAGCCGTCTTGCCAATTCTCTGGTAGGTCAGGGCAGCACATAAACCAATAAGTACCAGCCTTCCCACGATAAAACCAAATATAAATAAATTTTCGACGTCCTCCACAGAGAGTGGCACTAAGCATGTGACATGCCATTTCTCCCAGGTGTCGAGAACATAGCAGCAGGGTAGGTTGCTTCTGGGCACAGAGAGTCCCCCAGCCCTGATTTCCTTGTTGAAAAAATGGTTGTCAATAGCCATTCAGAGACCAGTTGATCAATTCCATGGTTAATCCAATAAAGTTTGAAGAATTCACAGTCCGTTGAAGTAGAGACTTTGAAGGTTGGAGCAGAGATAGAGGAGAGGAGGAGATGCGACCATCCTCGCAAGCAGATCAGATCAGCCTATAGACAAAACAAGACATCTGATGATATCATCTTGAGCTTTGGGACATACTGATTGACATATTTCCCCATTTTCACATGGGAAAAAAAAATCAACTAACTGATAAATCAAGAAAATCAACAGATTAAGTGATTATGAAAAAAATTAATTGCAACCATAAACTAAAATGTAAAAATAATAAGAGCAATCAGAGATTTCTGATGTCTGCCAATCCAGAGCCAGATCACCACCAAAATTCAGTGGAGTCTTCCATACCCTAATATCTATCTGTGAAATCGTTTAGACGTAATCCTTCAAAGCCTATAAAGTGAAACTTGATCCAGAATCCGGATCTGAATCCAGATCACCTCCAAAATTTAATGGAGTCTTACATGGCCTAATATGTATCTCTGTTGAAAATTTTGTCAAAATCTGTGCAGTAGTTTAGACGTAGTACTGCTAACAGACGGAGACAAAAATAAATAAATAAATAAAGACTGATGATTTTATTACATCCTTGCTGGATGTAATAATGTGTGGGACTACCAATACGTAGACCTGGGTTTGATTCCCAGACATGCTGCCTGTCTGAGTCCTCAGACAAAACACTTACTTTGCATTATCTTAGTCCACCCGGCTGTAAATGGGTACCGGACTTGGCTGGGGCAGTAACCCGTGATGGATGGTGTGACGGAGGCCAGTGGGAGTATCTGTGCATATGGTAGTCAATAGGCCTCACTCCCCTCACAGCCAAAAGATACTCTGGCCCTCTCAGGCAAGAAGCCGGGTTTTAGCCAACTGGTCAGTGCATCTGAGTCCCATACCAGAGATCATGGGTTTGTGTCCCAAGGAGAGCAAGTGGGAGGAATCACAACAGAAAACACAACACAGAGCAAGCTGCTACACTGGTGTCCATCCTGGTGTCTTCTATCCACCCCATGCTACATAATCTGGGGTATGCATCAGTTGACCTCAGGGTCTGTCAAACTTTCTTCTCCTTCTGTGTAGTAAAGCTGAATATCGACGCAACGTCACATCTTGATTGTTTAATTTTAACTCCATTGTGTTGGTGTGCAAAGACAACTTACAAAAAAAAAGCATCACTGTCCAAATACTTATGGACCGGACTGTGTGTGTGCAAACATTGTATTTGCTTGTGATGTGAACCACAGATTTAGAAAACATGCTTTTCTTCACACTGTGTTTGATTTTAAAACTTGGATCTGCAGTAAATCAGCTCAACAATCTCACCATGTAGCCGGTTCGACTATTCTAACCACGAATCACTCCGGATGATGTACCCAGCACAGTCCCACTCTCATGCATGTCCATGTGCCACCAGGAGAATAGTGAATAATTAATTTGGAGGCAAAATATCAGATTGTAGCATGAAGACAGTATGCTACAAATATACGTAGGCCAAACAGAACACAGGCTCATATTCATATTTATTCTCCCTCTGCTTTAGTGCCACGCTTCTTTATCATATCAGACTGTTATCATCACTGTAAAATACCACCGTGGAAAATGTCAATAAAATAACATGACTGTAGAACGTATTTGAGATGCCTTTTTATTTTTTATCACATTTGATACAGTAAATATCAGACATTTGCAACAAAAATTCGAGATGAGAACTATGACCAGCCTAACTGCCCTCAGCACAAAAAGGAACATGTCTCTGCAGGATGTGGAACGGCAGTTTTTGCAGAAATGTTGATCACCTAATGTGGGTGTGATTAATGAGTGTAGACAGAAAGAAGGAAGCTTTATTGACCGGGTTTGATCAACATGCAGTATAGAAGAGAATAAAACAAAGTTTATTTGCCATTTGCAGAAGTACATTTAAGTACAAGCACATTGGAATTGTTGTACATTTCTACAAGTTGCACAAATTCTTAAAAATACACAAAGCAGAATATAGAAAACACAATAATATACATTGTAGATGTACAGTGCATCCGGAAAGTATTCACAGTGCTTCACTTTTTCCACATTTTGTTATGTTACAGCCTTATTCCAAAATGGAGTAAATTCTTTTTCCCTTAAAATTTCTACTCACAACACCCCATAATGACAACATCAAAAGTTTTTTTTTTATTTTTTGCAAATGTAATTAAAAAAACACACAACAACTAAGAAATCAGATGTGCATAAGTATTCACACCCTTCACTCAGTACTTTGTTGATGCACCTTTGGCAGCAATTATAGCCTCAAATCTTCTTGAATATGATGCCACAAGCTTGGTGCACCTATCTTTGGCCAGTTTGGCCCATTCCTCTTTGCAGCACCTCTCAAGCTCCATCAGGTTGGATGGGGAGCGTCGTCCACAGCCATTTTCAGATCTCTCCACAGATGTTGAATCGGATTCAGGTCTGGACTCTGGCTGGGCCACTCAAGGACATTCACAGAGTTGTCCTGAAGCCACTCCTTTGATATCTTGGCTGTGTGCTTAGGGTCATTGTCCTGCTGAAAGATGAACCATCACCCCAGTCTGAGGTCCAGAGCGCTCTGGAGCAGGTTTTCATCCAGGATGTCTCTGTACTTTGCTGCATTCATCTTTCCCTCAATCCTGACTAGTCTCCCAGTTCCTGCTGCTGAAAAAAACATCCCCACAGCATGATGCTGCCACCACCAGGCTTGACTGTAGGGATGGTGTCTGGTTTCCTCCAAACATGACACTAAAGAGTTCAATCTTATTTTGTCTGAAAGCGCTTCAAGTACAAAGCGAACTATAACTTGTGTTTGGACATTATAGCCTCTGTCCTTATGACATCATTACATGAACAGAAGGAACAACGGATGTCATAAATAAAAACAGAAGGAAACAGTTCTGTGTTGTTTTATGTATGGTGCAAATATTTTTTTTTTTTTACATCTTACACAGAAATGGAAACATAAAATATGTTATACTCTATTGATATTCAGGAAATCATGTCATCTCTTGCTCGCTTGCACAGAGGGCTCAAAGGTCAGAGGTGCTCCAGATCTGGTGTGAAATGTCCAATAATAACGGATATATTTGGAATAGGAGAGGTGGAGAGGAAAACAGGAGAGAGGAAAAGAGGAAAAGACAGCGAGAGACAGGAGGAGGAAATATGTGCTGCAGCACATTACACTAATGGACATCATGGTGCAGGGAGCTTAAGGCGGATTAGAGTTCACCACATCACTAAGAAACACACACACACTCACAAAGCTGGAACAACAGCAGATAAACATGTTCAGACGCAGAGATCACAAAAAGCAGGTGAGAACTCTGAACTTTAACAGCTGTTACTTTCCAAAGGTATTTATTTGTTCAATCTTGAGCTTAATGCAGTGTTGAAGCACAAAACGTGACTGATGAGGAGAAACAATTTCAGAAATGCAACAGAAACAACCACAAATCAGAAAAAGTTGGGACTGTATGTAAAATGAAGATAAAAATAAAAATGTTGCACCATTCCCAGTTTCACTCACAGAAGCCAAACGTTCTTCCAGAGTTGTGTAATTATACTACAATAGTAGAATATAAAGAAGGGGAAAAAAAAGAAAAAAAAATAGACAATATATTCGTCAATCGCAATTATTTGTCTGACAATTAATCGTCTCCAGAAATTCCTAATCGTGACAGCCCTTCTTGAGATCAGAGCGCAAAATGCTTGAGGATTTTCGAAATGCGGTGTTTTCTGTATCGATTTTCTATTGCGATAATTGGGTTTGCGCAAAACCAGAGGTAATAGCATTATAATATTTTGGTTGGTGGTGTGCCGCAGGATTTTGTAAATATAAAAAGGGTGCCGCGACTCAAAAAAGGTTGAAAATCACTGGTTTAGAATATGGAGAATAGAAAATGACAGATTTTGGTCAAAGTCATGTTTCAGAGGGTGACAGGAAACAGACCACGAGGGGACGAGGAAAGCCCAGGTCAAGGGTCAAGGCTGTAAGTCAGTGGGTCCCAGTCCTGATCCTTGGGAAATTCTAATTCTAGCTGATTCAGGTGTGTTCAGTCAATCAAGAACTATCAGACACCTGACTGAGCCAATCAGCTGTGAGGAGGTCAGGCAGAGACAGAAAATGTGCAGATTTGGGGTCACTGAGGACCAAGACTAGGAGTTACTGTTCTAAATAACAACACGTGCACTCCTGAGAGCGTGCTGGTCTAAAACTGAGGTGTGGTTTAGTGCAGAGCTGGTGTGTCAACAGTGTCTGACATCAGAACGCACAGTTTAAATCTGTATCTCACGGAGCGGCGAATGCTGACAAACATAGCAAATCTTGGATTTTGTCAGGATTAGTAAAAGTTTGCAAAACAGTTTTTCGAGTTACAAACAGTATTTCTACCAATAAGACTCGGGAGGAAACGACTTGGAACATTTATTCCATAAATAAAATTAGATGAATTAGTGTCTGTTTTGGGGCTGGTCACCTTTCCTGATGGCGTCGATTGCGCTGAAATCCTGCCGTCGGAAGAAGGCAGGGGTGGAGCCTACCCCGAGCCATCAGACGGAGACCAACTGGTGGCAGTGAGTTGGAGGAGGGCGTGGTGCAGGACACTGATCATGGAGGATGCACTAATCAGCGAAGGCGACACAAAGAGGAGGCAGAGGCCAGCAACAGACATGGACCAGTGGGAGGCAGCAGAACACTGAGGCACACCTGGAAGCAACCAGGAGGCATTGGGGTGGAGGAGGCAAGCCTCAGACAGCATCTGTAAACAAGCAAGAGGTCAGTCAAGAATGCCATCAATAAATGGTTTCTCACTGGTCACCATCAGTGTTGCCAGTTATCTAGAAAAGTTACGTTATTGGTTACTTCTTACAGTTACTTCATTAGCAGCTGCGGACAACTTGTCAGCAGCTGATGAATGTAACTAAGAAAGTAACTAGTAATCTAACTTGGTTATTTTAAAGATTGAGTACTCAGAAAAGTAACTATTAATTACTTTGCTGATTCATTACCTTGCTGATGACTCAATCTTAAGATTAACCAGGTTACAACCCCAATTCCATTGAAGTTGGGACATTGTGTAAAATGTAAATAAAACAGAATACAATGATTTGCAAATCCTCTTCAACCTATATTTAATTGAATACACCACAAAGACAAGATATTTAATGTTCAAACTGATAAACTTTATTGTTTTTGTGCAAATATTTGCTCATTTTGAAATGGATGCCTGCAACATGTTTCAAAAAAGCTGAGACAGTGGTATGTTTACATCAGCTTTCCTAACAACACTCAATAAGTGTTTGGGAACTAAGGACCCTCATGATTGGGTATAAAAGGGGCTTCCCCAAAAGTCTCAGGCATTCACAAGCAAAGGTGGGGCGAGGATCACCACTTTGTGAACAACTGCATGAAAAAATAGTCCAACAGTTTAAGAACAATGTTTCTCAACATTCAATTGCAAGGAATTTAGGGATTCCATCATCTACAGTCCATAATATAATCAGAAAATTCAGAGAATCTGGAGAACTTTACACGTAAGCGGCAAGGCTGAAAACCAACATTGAATGGCCGTGACCTTCGGTCCCTCAGGCAGCACTGCATTAAAAACTGGCATCATTGTGTAAAGGATCTTACAGCACCCAGGTGATTCACTGCAAATCAAGAACAGGTGTGTGGAGAAACTCCCAGAACCAGGGGGTGGCTAGACAGAGAGAGAGAGAGAGAGAGAGAGACACCCACCACCAAGAGCCAAGAGAGAGAGACAAGAAAAAGCAGGACAGAGAAAACCCAAGCAGAAAGACAGCGCAAGAGACAGACAGAACACAAAAACAACCCAAACAAGACAGTAACCTAAAACATAACCACCCAACAGTCCAAAAACCTAATAGCTACATCTAGGAATTTAGGGATTCCATCATCTACAATCCATAATATAATCAGAAGATTCAGAGAATCTGGAGAACTTTCTACACGTGAGTGTCAAGGCCGAAAACCAACATTGAATGCCCGTGACCTTCGATCCCTCAGGCTGCACTGCATTATAAACCAACATCATTGTGTAAAGGATCGTACCGCGTGGGCTCAGGAACACTTCAGAAAACCATTGTCAGTTAACAAACTTCATCACAAGTTAAAATTCTACCATGCAAAGCGAAAGCCAAACATCAACAACATCCAGAAACGCCGTCGCCTTCTCTGGGCCCGAGTTCATTTGAAATGGACAGACGCAAAGTGGAAAAGTGTGCTGTGGTCTGATGAGTCCACATTTCAAATTGTTTCTGGAAATCATGGACGTCGTGTCCTCTGGAGAAAAGAGGAAAAAGAGCATCCAGATTGTTACCAATTGCAAAGTTCAAAAGCCAGCATCTGTGATGGTATGGGGGTGTGCTAGTGCCCATGGCATGGACAACTTACACATCTGTAATGACACCATCAATGCTGAAAGGTACATCCAGGTTTTGCAGCAACACATGTTGCCATCCAAGGATGTCTTTTTCAGGGACGTCCCTGCTTATTTCAGCAAGACAATGCCAAGACACATTCTGCATGTGTTACAACAACGTGGCTTCATAGTAAAAGAGTGCGGGTACTAGACTGGCCTGCCTGCAGTCCAGACCTGTTGCCCACTGAAAATGTGTGGCACATTATGAAGCACAAAATACGACAACGGAGAGCCCGGACTGTTGAACAACTGAAGTCGTACATCAAGCAAGAATGGGAAAGAATTCCACCTACAAAGCTTCAACAATTAGTGTCCTCAGTTCCCAAACTCTTATTGAGTGTTTTTAAAAGGAAAGGTGATGTAACACAGTGGTAAACATATCACTGTCCCAGCTTTTTTGAAACATGTTGCAGGCATCCATTTCAAAATGAGCAAATATTTGCACAAAAACAATAAAGTTTATCAGTTTGAACATTAAATATTGTTATGTGCAGACGCAGGTTGAGGAGCGGACCAACGTCTGACCGAACCCAGCGCTAAATAACCAGAAAGCGGTTCCACAAACAAAACAATTTTATTTCCCCTCCAGTGCAATAATTAGTGTACAACATAAATATTTGGTTTGTCTGGCAGAGTGAAGGACGGCGCGCTCTCCAGCGCCCAAAAGGATCAAAGCCTCAGCGCTTCTGGACTCAGATTCACCGCCAAACACCCCCCAGGTGGACACGACAAACTGACTCTGTGAAGGATGGAAAAGGTGAGGTAAGTCAACAGAGCTACAGCAAATATCTTTCAGAGGCACACACTATCAGCAACACATTCAGGTCTGAATTTAAGCTTTATGTAAATGAGCAGCTTCTCACAACAGGTGGAGGATCATCAGTCCGTACGCCACGGCAGTGAGAAGCAAACTGCACAATTCTCATCAATGTTCAAATATACTGCGTAACAAAATGCCAAATTACTATTAACGATCATTCAGACAATAATCACCTCTGATGTGTGCTGACAGCATGTGTCCCTCACCCGTCCTCCTTCACAGGCACGATGTGTCAAACCCTGGCGTGGTCCTCAGCGTCTCACAAACGAACGTCACCAGGTCGAGTTCCTGGCAGTTCTGCTTGAACCACTCATGGCTTAAATGCAGAACGCCATCTCATTATCTGCTTCAGCTGAAAGTCTTTAAGTTTACACGTGAGCATCATCCACAGGTGCTGCGAGTCAGTAGGCCTGCACGTGAACATCCTCCACAGGTGCAGCTAATAATGCTGATGAGGGTGAAGGACTCTTCTGCCAGCACCTTCTCCACAGACAAAAACCAGTTTGCATACCACCTGGAGAGCAAAGAAAAGAAAACAACACAAAAACATCCAGCCAAACCCCCCAACACACAACAGTAGATAGATTACTTATTAGTTACAAGTTGTCTGCAGCTGTGTGTGAAGTAACTGTATAAAGTAACTAAAAAGTAACTCATAAAGTAACTTTTCAAAGTAACTGTGGCAACACTGGTCCCCATTGATGCTGAAATTGAGAACAACTGCTTCTGATTACCTAGCAGGTGATATTAATTAGCAAATGTGAGGAGAGCTAAAACCCGAGTCTTCCTGGTAGAACCTGCATTTCACTTTATTTCTTGTCACAAATAAATTTTGAACATGTTCAAAGTTTCTTAGCAAATCTATTTTTCCACAAAAAGTTGCAAATGTTTGTAAAACAGTTTTAAACATTTGTAAATGGTTGCAACACACGTCGTTAAAGGTCTTTTTGGTTGGAAATCTCTGACCCAAACATTCTTCCTTGTCTTTTTTCTTCCTCTTTTTTCCTTCTCTTCTGCAGCAGCTGCCAGACAAAGCAATTCTTCCCCAAGGGCAGCAGAAAATTGCAACATTCGCTAGGGCTGAGGCTAGTGCTTCACAGAAAGCAGTCAACCTCACAAAGCACATACACTCTCCCTGCACATATCATCATCATTCACTTGCAATATGATGGTGTATTATGGTCATTGTAGGGGGGAAACCCCACAGGGGGAGGAGAGAGAAGAAAAATCACATTTTAGGACCCTCCACCCCTCTCTCTCTGTATGAATAGAAAATGAATGACAGTTAAAAAACTGACCTTGTTGCTTTATTGTTTCACTTCAGGGAGCTTTGGTGGCCACTGTTTGTTGTGTGTCAGGTTGGAGTTAATCTACAAACAAACCATTCATCTTTTCTTAGTGCATCTGGCACAAAACAGGTTTAAAGTCAAGTTCAGGAGCCACGCAGATTGAAGCTATCATTTTGGGGCAACAAAATGCCTAAACTGTGGCAATTTCTTTTCTTTTCATAAGTCTTTTGTGATCCTCAAATGAGAATTTCCCTTGTTTATAAATGACCTACACAATTCTGTACTCAGAAGTTGATCACAAAAAGCAAACTGTGTTTTTATAGCGTATACATACAGCAAGATGTTTTTTTAGTTTAATGAATGAAAATGCACCAGCAAACAAACAGTAAATGTACCAAAATGAAAATTGAAAGAAAACTGAAAAATGAATACAACAGTGGCTCATTAATCATATGGCTATAATTTGGCTACATAGAAATAAAACTAACTGAAATGAAATTTTTGGAAACTGACAAACAACAATAAACTTATCCTTTAACCAAACTGAAGGGAAAATTAAGAAAAAAGCCTCCTGCTTGGATTCAAAAATGTTAAATAAAGAGAAGAATATTATAATTTAAGAAGAATGTGTATTTTTGAAAGGTGTAAAATTAAAGCCAAAGTGAACAGCAGATGTTTGTGGGAGATAAATTGTGGAATTCTAAGAGTGATGAGTTGAAATTGTTGAGCTCTCTGTTCTTTCAATAAAACTTTAAAATATAAAATACCTGAGGATGGCAACCACCAAGGCAAACAACTAGTCAACCCCCACATCTCCAAAGTAACCATCAATCTGCTGCAGCCATGTGAAATGTGGCATGATAATGACCTTCTCCCGTCTCTGAGGTCTTCAACACCAAGGCAACTGTGTGCTTTATCATGACCAGAGAAAAGCACCACATGACCCTAAATGTCAACCTGATGCTCCCTCACAATGACCTGGGATGAGTATAATGAAATACTTGAGCAGTTTTTTGTAGCCAATGAAACTGACAATGCAGACAGGCAAAAAGCTACACAGATAAGTGTCATAGGAGCTTTGACCTACAGCCTGATGAGCAAACCTTCTCAGCCCAGACAAGCCGAAAGATAAATCCTTCCAAGAGTTTGTACTCCTGATGAAAAAGTCCAGCGAAATTGTACAAAGGCACAAATTTGACTCTCGTAACCTCAAGCCCAATGAAACCATCATGGAGCTGCACCATTCAGCACAAGATTGTAACTACAGCAACACACTGCAACAGATGTTAAGAGACCGGGTCGTGTGTGGGATTAATGACAGAACCCAGAGGCGTGTCCTGTCTGAAACGGACCTCACTTTTGAAAAGGCCCTGCCAATCACAGTATCACATGAAACAGCAAAGAAAAATGCACAGGACCTGCAGACTGGTGCATCGGCAAAATGTTTCAGCCTATAAGCAATGGACAGTAGAAGGCTGTAAAGGAGACAGCAAAGAGTGTTACTGATGCAAAGGGACCAGGCACACTGCTGTAGACTGTAAGTACAAACTAGAAAGATGCCATGCTTGTGGTAAAGTTGGCCATATAGCAGAAGCAAAGCTAAACTAAACCAGAAAAAAAACATGAACTTGCAAATAAAAAGAAAGACAAAAAGCAGAGTGCACGCTGCCATTCTCACAAAGTACTCGAGACAGAAGATGAAGGTAAAAGTGATGGCTCTGAACAGGATTCCTTTACAGGAGGAATCCAAAAAGTATGTGACAGTGAGTGAACACACACACCGGGAGCCGTTTACAGCAGAAAGCCTTTTGGAGTGGCAGCTGCTCCAGCCGTATTCCAAAGGACGATGGAAGGCCTTTTAAAAGGGATACCTATGATGCTAGAGTATTTAGATGATATTTTGGTTAACGGGGAGAACAAGGCCGATCACCTGAAGAACTTAAACAAGATGTTAAGAAGGTTGGAAGAAGCTGGTCTGGACTGCGACTGAAAAGAAGCAAGTGCACCTGCCTTCATCCAAAAAGAAGTGGAGTACTTGGGGGAGAGCGTGGATGCACAAGAGCTCCACCCTGTGGAGAAGAAAGTTAAAGCCATCATGGATGCTCCCACCCCTACAAACGTCACAGAACCCAAAAGCATACTTGGGTTTGTTAAACTATTACAACAAATTCTTTCCAGACCTGGCAACCCCGTTGGCCCCCCTCCAGGGACGTTTGAGGCAGAATGTAAGTTGGACGTGAAAAAAGAAACAAGAGGAAACGTTTCAAGAGTAAAAGACGCTGCTGTACTCAGCTGATGTGTTAATTCACTACTCTGCCAACTGTGATTTTCTCCTCTCGTGCAATGCATCACCATACGGTGTTGGAGCAGTACTGTCACACAGGATGGACGATGGCAGTGAAAACCCACTGGGGTTCATGTCTCACACATGTTCACCTGCTGAAAAGAGGTACTCTCAGCTTGACAAAGAAGTCTTAGCTGTAATGTTTGGCATCAAGAAGTTCCACAAGTATTTGTACAGCCAAGTTTTCACTTGACTTTTCAACATGAAGAAGCCTGCACCTCAGATGGGCTCACCGAGAGTGCAGAGACGGGCTGGAACGTTGAGCACTTATGAGTATGACATAGTGTACAAGCTGGGTGAACACCATGTAAATGTGGACGCACTCGGCAGATTGCAGTGCCGCAAACAGCGCCTGAACTGGAGATGAACGAACAAGTCTTGATGATGGCTGTACTGGATGACACACTAGTTGACACCACACAAATTAAACGCTGGACAACTAAGGATGTCATCTTGTCCCAAGTCCAGGAGTACACCTTGAAAGGCTGGCCTGCACAAACAAGCCATATCAACAATGTAAGATGGAACTGAACTGATCATCCCCACCAAAGGCCAAGACAAAATACTGAAGTTATTGCACCAGACTCACACAGACATGTCAAAAGATGAAGGGCCTGGCAAGGTCATATGTGTGTTGGCCAGGTATGGATGAGAACATTGAAAAGGAAGTGCAGCCATGTGAAGAATGTCAAAAACAACATAAGTCACCGTTACACCCGTGAGAATGACCAGAGTCGCAGTGGTTTAGGATCCACGTGGACTATGCAAGACCTTTCCTTGGTGAGATGTTTCTGCTCACAGTGGATGGTCTTTCCAACTGGATGGACATTTACCTGTTGAAATCATCTACATCACAAGTCACCATCGAGAAACTGCAATAGAGTTTCAGTGTGTTCGGCCTGCTGAAAATGTTGGTATCCGACAATGGACCATGTATCACATGTGCTGGGTTTGAGGCATTTATGAAGCAAAATGGCACTGATCGTGTCAGCACCTTTCCACCCGTTCTCCAACGGTCTGGCAGAGAGGGCAGTGCACTTTTTCAAGGAAGGGATGAAGAAGAAAAAAGAGGACACGCTACAAACCCGACTGTCCAGATTTGTGTTCAGTTATTGGATCACGCCGCATGCAACAACAGGCTTGTCACCTGCAGAACTGATGATGTCCCGGAGACTCTGATCAGCTTTAGACCTGCTCCTGTCTGATGAGAAAACAAGAGCGCAGCACATACGATACACCTTAAACAGAAAGAGAAGAGCCTGAGAAGATTTGCACCAGGGGACAACATCAGAAACTACTCCTATGGTCCGAAGTGGATTCCCGTTGATGTTGCGAACTCATCAGGTCCAGTGTTGTACACCATCACCATCGGAAGTGGCCAAACCATGAAACAGCATGTGGATCAGGTTAGAGCCCGACTGACAGACACTGTTCCAAGTGAACCTGGCACGGAGCAGGAGATGCTGCCTGACACAGAAGGCAGCTCTGAAGGCAGTTTGCCTTCAATGATGGAAACGACTCTGGAACCTCCGTCCAGTGAGCCTCAGGAGCCGCAGCCTGCTCCGAGTATTCAGGCTCAGCCAGACTCACCTGGTGCACCTGTGGTGTGACGTTCCCAGAGAGAAAGAAAAAATATGTCCCTCAAAGACTGAAAGAACTGAGAATTAAGCAACTAAAATTGGGAGGCTTGTAAAATACGAGCTGTTTGCATCCGTGGAAGTCAGAAATTATGTGAATATTTGGATGTAGATGCAGGATAAATAATGATTGCAGACACAAAAAGTAAGTTTAATAATTACACAAAGCACAAAGGTATGCCAGGGGTCAATACACGAATAAAGAAAAATATAAAATAAATAAATCTAAAATAGATAATCTGTCAGCACTTTAGAATATCAAGAGTCTTCACAGCTTTAGGGTTTGACGATGACTGAATCGAGACTTTGTAATCTTGTAATTCAAGCAAGTAGAGTTTGAACAGGGGCTTTTTTTCCTGAAAATTTACATTTATGAATATGAAATTTTGCAAATATAATTAAGAAATTTAAGAGCTAAAATTCTTTCTTTTTAGAGTTACATAATTATAGAAACCAAAAAGCACATCAGAGTACGTTAAACAGAAGCTACCAAGAATATATTAGACAGTATAAAGTGAATCACATCTTTCCAAAATGCAAATGAGTGCGGTCATCACTCTCTCGAATCAAGGCACTCTAGTCTCACTAGCGCCACTAGTATGGCGCTAAATTCAGGCCAAAAGTTTTGTAATCTGAAAATAAAAAAAGATTGAAAAAATTAATTTTGAAACTGAAAATTCAATGTTTCTTCTTGAATTTTCTAATCATTTAAAAAGTATTATCAAAATAAAAATAAGTGTAAAATATATATTTTTCAATTTAAATTTTTTTTGATTCAGCTCTGTAATTATTTTGATCAAATAATTTATTTTCATTCATATTTCTTTTTTTCACTTCCAGATCTTATTTTTATCAGTTTCAAACTTTTGGCCCCATTCTGGCGTGGAAGAGCATGGCTTCGATTGAGAGGGGTGTGGAATTGTGAGTGACAGGATAGCAATTTGATCAAAATAATTACAGAGCTGAATCAAAAATATATTTAAACTGAAAAATATATATCTTACACTTGTTTTTATTTTAATAATACTTTCTAAATGATTATAAAATTCAAGAACAAACATTAAATTTTCAGTTTCAAAATTTATTTATTTTTTATTTTCAGATTACAAAACTTCTGACCTGGATTTAACTCCATAATAGTGAACCCTCTCGTTTTGGCCGAACAACTATCCAGTTTCTGGATATTCTGTGTTAGTATGTGCCCGCGGCCGACGTACTTGATGTATTCCTGCGCAAAAAGTAGTTCCCAGATAATTATGAAAATTACTTAATTAATTATAGAATTTACCAGTTATAAAATTATAAAGATAACTGAAGTTTGAAGAGTAGCCATAAGAAATATTTAAGAAACTTAAAGTTTATGAGCAACTTCACCTGTTATTGCTCAATCACATTGTAAACATTGACAGATGGAGTTTGATGCGGAAGAGTTCAGAAAGATACGATTGGAATGGTTTGGCTACCATTTACAGTTGGCGATGAAAGACTTGGATGTTAACTTCGTGTTAAAGTCAGAACAAAAAGCTGCACTGAAATAGATCTATCGAGGAACACACACATTTTGTATGTTGTCGCTCCAACGAGAGCGCCACGCTGGGCGCAGTGTGTGTTGCAGCACTTGGGAGTAGTAATATGGCGACTCGAGGGCTGCCGCTGGTCGGATGCCTTCGTTTAGTCACGTGACCCCCGTGTGTTCGTCGTGTCCTCGTTAGATTACAGGCTAACTGCTGCGGCGTTAACATGTTCCGAGCGGTTTTCCGACTTTCAGGCATATCGGGTCCAAGTTTTGTCCGGTTCCGAACACGCTGCTCAGGTAGGAAAGTGACACCTGACACATTTTAATTAATGGGCATCCTAGCTTTTTGTCGGGTATTTGGACCAGGATGTGTAATTTGTCCTTGGACAAATTACTTTTTTCCACATCTGCACCTGTCCTTAAAACGGTTTGTTGATTAATTTAAACAAAGATAAAAAATGAATTAAAAAAAAAAAATTCCGACCTTTGGCTGACCCCTCCGGTGAGTCAGGAGAGTCACTAAGCGCAGTTTATGCGCAGACAGTTTGTAGTCTGTACTTAAAATGAACTAACTAATGAACTGGCAGCTCCAGACATTTTTTTCTGCAGGTGTTATGGGGGAGCTTGGTATTTTTATGAGGGTGATATGGACTCGTGTGGCGACGGCTCTCTGCTAAACCTCTGCCACATTCACAGGCGTGCATACACATAAACCACATTCTGATCTGTGACAGTCACTAATGACTAGGGACGGGTATTGATAAGGTTTTATCGATATCAATGCCATTATTGATTCTGCTTATCGATCCGATTCCTTATTGATTCCCTTATCGATACCTCTTGTGAATTTTGTACTAAAAGTAGGCTTTACAGGTTTTCTATGTATTTCATTGAGTCTTAAAGTAAATAAATATGAAATTGGTCACTGTATCCTTGACCTCTGGACATAAATAAAAATAAAATGGTGTTTCGCATTGAAGTTATTAATTCCGACTGGATTATATCGTTCTAACTTGACTCATCAGAGAGCCGCACAGCGTTTGGAGCTGTGTGAACAGAACGGAGGACGATTCTCGTTTCTTTCTCCCACCAAGACAGGAGTCCCAGTTAGTAACTTTAATCCGCACAAAAGTGACTCACGATTATTCAGGGATATTCAGGGATGAAAGTGGTGAAAAACAAAAAAGCTGAAACCCAAAATTACCCCCCAACACCACCTGCACAAAAATGTTTCAATTCTAGAATTTCTGAAATGCAATCTGGGACTATTCCAGACAATAAACTGCAGTGAGTGCAGCATCCATTTAGTGAGAAAACCCCCCCCACAACTTTCCTTATTCAAAATCATTCCAGTAGTATTCTGCTCTTACTAGCATGCAGCAGTTTTCTAGTTTGGCAGATAGTTCTGGAGGAAATCACTGAAGAAATTAACACATTGAAAATATGGTTTGACCGAAAAAAAACAAAAAAACAAAAAAAAACCTCATTAAACTTAAATAAGACAGGGATGAAATGGACGTGTAAGAGTGACTAGGTGTTCACAGGAAACACTTATTTATTTCTGTATGTATTTACGTATTTATTTATTTCTGTATGTATTTACGTATTTATTTATTTCTGTATGTATTTCTGTATTTTTTTTATTTCTGTATGTTCATTGTTAGTTGGTTTTATATTTTCTGTTGTGTTTCTATTCAGGTTCTTTTTTGTCTCTTCCTCTAAAATTGTATATAATAACTAATCATTAGATTATTAATATATAACCAAAAATAAATTTAAAAAATATTACAATTTGTAATAATTTGACTCTTTTACGACAACAAACGCTTATTATACAGAAAACAAATGCAGTCGAACGTGATGACAGCTGCAACTGCCTAATGCTAACTTTAACATTGAAAATGCCGTAGACATGCTAACGCGTTAGTATCGCTCACGTTTTTAAGTTATAAAATACATCTATCAACTGTTTCAGAAGACCATAACAGGTCAGTTTAACATAAAAAAGGTAAATAATACTCACAGACGTATGCTCTTTAGGGTTTTAGCGAGGGAAAATTAAGATAAAGCGAAAGGAAAAAAATTAATAAATGAAGCAATAGATCGAAGCACTGCTTCAATCTGCGAACCACTGCTTCGATTGGTTCAAGGTTCAAAGCAAAGCCGCGCTGCAGAGAAGTTGATTACGGACCCGCTGCAGGGTCCGTAATCAATGCAGAGAAATGATCATTTTCCTGACAAACACCCCCCAAAAACAACGGCCACTCTAAAGGACCGATAACGGGATCGTTAAGCAAAAAGCTTATTGATGTCGGTGGATTGAATTATTTCTTAATGATACCCGAAAGGAACCGGTTCTCGATACCCATCCCTACTAATGACATATAGAATGACCAAAATCACACACACAAACCTAGGCTACTGTTCAGTACAAATATTCACAGACCTACACATGTAGCCTAGAGCCTAAAAATGCTAAAGACAGGCAGAGAGAAAATCTTTCACCTACCATTGATGTCTTCATAACAGCACAATGCGCCTGTTGTTGTGGTTAAGAGCAAAAGCATCAGTGATTTGGTTCCTGTCCAGAGGCTGTGTTCTCTGAGGGGTAATTGCCAGGAGTTACACCGGGTCACTGGTTTGTGTGTGCTTTCTGCTGTTTCTCAGGTAGTTCTTTAGGTGACACAGACTTCGCTTCTTTCCAATTCCACTCATGGATATTTGGGCAGCAAAAACTGAACCATTTCAGCAACTTGAAACTACACTCACTGCAGTACGACATCATCATCATTGATCCTGGAAAAAGTCATCTTGGCTTGACTAGTGTAACTCCCTGCTCTTTGGGATCTCTGGAAAAAACCTTCAAAGGCTTCAATACATTTGAAACAGTGCAGCTATATGAGAGTATATGAGAGTACGTAAACAGGAGCACATCACACCTATACTCCATAACCTTCACTGGCTCCCCATCACCTACAGAATCCATTTTAAGATTGCTCTCATCACCCACCAATGCATCCATGGCAATGCCCCCACATACCTCAAAGACCTCCTCACTCCCCACATATCCTCCCGTTCCTTCCATTCATACAACACTCTCCGTCCCCCTCACACCAAACATCACACCATGGGAGACGGGACCTTCTGTTCAGCTGTCCCTCATATTTGGAACTCCCTCCCTGACCACCAGAGGGTGCCACAAACTGTGGAAGCTTTTAAAAAGCCCTCAAGACGTACCTGTTTAGACAGACCTCACACAGGTCTCAATAATTTGAATATGTTGCATCTTAGTCTTTTTATTGTAGCCAAGTGGTTAATGCGCTTGGTTTTAACAGAGAAGGTTCCGGGTTCAAATCCCACCCCTGCCACATTTCTCCATGTAATATGGAGTTGTGTCAGGAAGGGCATCCTGCATAAAACCTATACCAATTCAACATGCAGATCCACCTTGGATTTGCTGTGGTGACCCTGAGTGCAAACAAGGGAGCAGCCGAAGGGACTTACTATTATTATTTTTTTAATTTATTATATTCTGGTGACTGTTTTATCTTAAGATTTTAGGTTTTTATTCCCTTGTTTATCTTTGTTTTTTTTTCCTGTAGCACTTAAGATTTTATTAATGAAAGGTGCATTATAAATAAAATTTGTTATTATCATGACATTGTTGAACGTGATATCATTGAATCTCACATTACACTCATCTTGTGTAAAACAATCAGTTCTGTTGATGAATATTTATTTTCTTTTATGAGTGGAATATTTATCTAATCACATAAATCTGAAAATGTCATAAGTGTCTTACTGTGGAAAACTGAAAGAATGATGTCCTCGCCCTGCCTCTGTAACATGATGTTAACAGTGTAATTTAACAGTCTAATTTAGCATATTATTATCTTTTTCTTCTTGGTGGTGGTGGGACAAAGTGCTGACATCATCCAGCTGAGAAACTCACCCAGAGCAGACAGACGCTGAGGGGCTTCTCTGAAAACTCTTTCAAAAAAAACAAAAAACAAAAAAAAAAAACAAACAAACAAAAAAACCCTTAACAAGTAACTTCCATCATAACGAATTAACACATTTCCAGATGTCATCTTCCTAAAGAAGGGTGTCATGTGGAGAACAGTTTTCATCTGGGTGCACGGGCCCCTCCTGCTGTAGCCTTCACCCACTTGCCTCAATTCAGATGACGTACTGCTTCATGTTTAGTGCACATAAACAATGTCAAATGTATATGTGTTGTCTTTAATTCTGATGTGTGTCATTATTACGGTAAACAAGTAATAATTGTGGATTAATTGCTGTATCTTGTCTGAGGTAATTGGAGTGTAAATGTAATTTCATTGTTGTTGCACAGTGACAATAAATCTAATCTAAAGTAATATTCTCCATTTTTTTGTAGAAGCATTACAGCGCTACATACAGGTCTGGCATATGTACTACAGCATTTTCACACGGTTTCACTGGATCTGTGAGAACGGAGATATTTATTGAATGGAGCACTTTTTGAAAATGACAAAGAAAAAGATTGTATAGCAAAAGTTTAGTTTCAGTGTGGACAAGGCCTTAAAACATGGGATTAAATTAAAATAATAAATGAGTAATTATTTTCTTGGGGGTGCTATGGGGTGCTATGACAAATCCAGGGGGAGCTCTAGCACCCCCTTGGCACCGCCCATGCTCTGTGCTCACATTTGACACTGGTGTTGTAATGTGTTATCAGTATTTTGTTTATATGTGGAACTAGGTTGGATAAACAGAAATACTTTACACAAAAAATAGAGCATCACAGTGTCACAAGTCAACACAAACTACTAACGAGGATCTAAAGGGAAACGTGGATTCCCTGAAGATCCAGATGAAATCTTGCAGACTACTGCCTGCTCAGTGCCTGTGATTAAATCTGTCCAGACTCAAACATCAGGCTGCTTCTCAGGAAGGAATCTGGTCAGAGGACTTACAGACACGAATACAATGAACAGTCCAAATGGAATGTGGGATTTCTTCTGCATATCGACCATGAAAGTTGCTTCCACAAGAGGAAGTGTTTATCTGAGGGCTGTCTGAAAAGCATCCAGAGCAATGGTCGTGCTGGGCTTGATAGAAATTCCAGGCTGTACAGGGAGCTGAGAGTAATCATGTGACTCCCTATGGTCTAGTGACCCTCGGCTTGTTTCCAGAGGCATCAGTTCCTTCGTCTGTACCTTCACCTCATCCCACTGCAGTTATGGTGGATGACTGAGTGGTCCTGACAGATTCCTCTTGTACTGTCACATTGAGCCTGCTAATTTGAGCAGTTGTATCAGGCAGATCCTCCACCATTGCCAGGGTTCTGTTAGCTGATTCTCCAGTCATCTGTGAACCGCCAAATGTTGGTGAGATGCAGAGACAGTGAAACAGCAAGTAGGTGTCTGGAAAGCTTTGGGGATCTGTGGCATCAGAACTGATCTCCAGGCGGGTTGAGTCTAGATACTGTTGTCCTGGCATTGCAAAAAATCTTTGCTTCAGTCTGGCAGATAGGTATTATCCCTATGGACTGGAAGAAATGACTTATTGTCCCACTTTGGAAAGGAAAGGGTGATTGTATGGATTGCAGTAGTTACTGTAGTATTACACGGCTGTCTGTGCTCAGAAGGATCCTTGCAAGGATTATTCTAAACAGGATTCAGGACCATTTTCTTGCTGCTCAGTGACGAGAACAGTATGGCTTCAAACTGAACAACTCGCTCAATGACCAAATTTTAGCTCTCCAAATACTCATAGAACACAAACTGTGTTGATTACCTCAGAGTGTTTAATTCAGTAGATCTGAATGCTCTGAGAATTCTTGAGCTTGCCAAGAAGTTGATATCAAGGCTATCTATTAACATAAAAAAACAAGTTGGTCGAAGTTGGCCATGTTCCACAGCAGACTGTACTTGAGGTTATTGAAATGGAGCAATATCTCCACCAAATGTCCACCAATACCTGGTGGACATTTGCCATTCATGAATGTGCAATGGAGTTTTGCCAAGAGCTTTAGTATACAGATACCATCCAGTGCAGGGGCAGTATCTGAATTTTCCCTGCTGAAACCTGACATTTGTCAGGGATCTGTCCTGGAGTCTGCACTGCACAGTGCTTACCTGGACTGTGGGTTGGGTTGGGTTGTGGAAACCACTGGCTTAGATTTGGGGCTTTTATCAGGTAAGGTTAACTGACCTTGACTTAATGTTGCCGTGATCTTTGCATAATCAATGAATACCCTGATTGTAGCACTTGTGAAACCGAGTGATGACTCACAGTGTTTGGATTTATAACTGTTCTGGATAGAGACTAAGATCCCTGCTTTCAGTGATTTCTGAATTTAGTCATCTCTATGCAGTGAAAGTGTTGAATTTGTAGAGACTTTCACTTATCTCAGCAGTGACATTTATGTCTCTGGATCCTTGGCCTTTGAGATCCAGAGATGACTGTGAGGTAGGGATGTCCCAGTATGTATGTATAGATAAATTCTTCTCCATGTCTGCCTGGTGTTTTCCAGCTCCTCTGGCCTTCAGAAGTTACTCCCATGGTCAGGTGGAAACAGATGAAGAGTTTGATACCCGCTGGGTCACTTACTTCAGCAAGCCGGACATCGATTCTTGGGAACTGAAGAAAGGTGATGATGACTGTTTATCACATTTTATTGAACTCTGTACTACTGTAAAATACTTTTGAATCCTCTGTGAAAGATGTCAAGGCTGTCTTCTCCACTCGCTCCATGTACAGATTGGCCACAATGGGGGATATCGGAGACCCCATCGCACAACCATGAATCTGCCTGTAGCAATTTGGAGCGAGTGGAGAAGACAGCCTTGACGTCTTTCACGGGCATCTCTCCCAGTCACTGGTTCAGATATGTTGATGACACATGGGTTAAAATCAAGCAACAGAAAGTTGAGGACTTTACAGAACACATCAACTCGGTGGACGCCAATATCAAGTTCACACGTGAGGATGCCAGAAACAACCATTTAGCCTTCTTGGACTGTGATGTTACGATTGGAGAGAACAGGCAGCTCCAGACAGGGGTTTACAGAAAACCAACTCACATTGACCAATATCTGCTCTTTGGCTCAAACCATCCCCTTGAACACAAGCTCGGGGTGATCAGGACTCTTCAACACAGAGCCCTACAGGTGCCCACAACTGCAGAGGGAAGGGCTAAAGAACAACAACGTGTCTGGTAAGGCCTCACAGTATGTGGGTACCCACGATGGTCCCTGGATAAAGTGCAGAAGTCCCAGAGAACAAAGAAACCAGATAGACAGGAGACGGAGACAAGAAGAAGAGGAGCGTCTCTCCCTTGTTTAGCAGGAGTAGAGGAAAAACTACAGAGGATCTTCAGACAGCACAAAATCCCAGTTTACTTTAATCCGGTTAACACCTTGAGACAGAAATTAGTTCACCCTAAGGACATGATCCCTCGTTACAAACAGAGCAATGTAGTGTATTCTCTCAGATGTCAGGAAAACTGTAACGAACACTACATAGATGAGACTAAGCAACCTTTACACAAAAGGCTATACCAGCACCGCAGAGAGGGCGCCAGTGGACTTCAGCCTGCAGTTCATCTCCACCTTAAAGACACTAACCACACGTTTGAGGACAAGGAAGTTAAAATATTAGCCAGAGAGAAGAAATGGTTTGAGAGAGGGGTCAAGGAGGCATTCTTTGTGAAACGTTTGAAACACAGCCTTAACTGGGGAGGGGGTCTGAGACACACTTTATCCCCTGTTTACAATGGGGTACTCAGGTCAAAGGAGTTTCAGTCTTTTGTTCATGGTAATGAGTCATTCACATCATCAGGAGAGTCATCAAGGGAGCAATCAGGAAAGGCATCCATCCCATCATTAGGAGGGACAGCTGCCCTGTCATTAGGAGAGTGCTAACTAGAGCACAATAGTTGCTAATTAGAGCTATTGTTTAGTCACTTGCCTATAGCAGTCTGCCTCTCAGTAGGAGAGGTCTGGTTAGGTTTAAAACTCCAGCTTTTGTTGGTTTCTGTCTATTCGTCTCTACAAGAGTCAGACAGAAGTCAGACTTCCAGAGCAAGAATTTTAGCTGAGGAAGCTTCTGCGATTTGAAGCGAAATGTCCTCGCGTCAAGCAACCCAGTCCAGTCGAAGATTCAAGCTTCTCTACTGTGGAAACCACCTGGACAACTGAGAGCCTACACAGAAGTTTTAGAAGTTGTGATGGTGACCTGGCACTTATCATTGGGTATAGACATAAATATGTGACACAATATTTTGTGGTATTTTTGGTGGTGTCACTGACCTGTGGCCAGTGTGAAAATCAGTTAAATAAATTTGCCCGTTCATAACACTGAAAACATTCATTCACTTGAGATGAAAAGCTTAACCTACTACATATTTGACCATCTAAAAATGTTGTGAAGACCCTGACTGATAATAATGCAATAATATTTTTGATCTAAAGGCATGAACACCCTGATTGGGTATGACCTGGTACCAGAGGCCAAAATCCTGGATTCAGCACTCAGGGCTTGTCAGCGACTGGATGACTTGGCCAGTGCTGTCCGCATCCTGGAGGCGGTCAAGGTGATGGAGCAGAGCTTCCTAACCTCACAGAGACTGGTAGAAAGCACTTGACACTACTAATAGTTCCTTACAGTAATGACAGGGTTAACAACGGCAGTGGTGATGGGGCTAATTACAGCAGTGACGAGGGTTAATTACAATGGCGATGGGGTTAATTATAGTGGGGACGGGATTAATTACAGCAGTGACAAGGTTAATGACAGTGATGATGGGGCTAATTACAGCAGTGGCGGGGGTTAATTACAATGGCAATGGGGTTAATTATAGCAGGGATGAGGTTAATTACAGCAATAACAAGGTTAATGATGGTGATGATGGGGTTAATTACAATGGCGATGGGGTTAATTACAGTGGTGACGAGGTTAATTACAGTGGTGACGGGGTTAATTACAGTGGTGACGGGGTTAGTTACAGTGGTGACAGGGTTAGTTACAGTGGTGACAGGGTTAGTTACAGCGGCGACAGGGTTAATTACAGTGGTGAGGGGGTTAGTTACAGTGGTGACAAGGTTAATTACAGTGGTGACGGGGTTGGTTACAGCGGTTACGAGGTTAATTACAGGGGTGACAGGGTTAGTTACAGTGGCAACGAGGTTAATTACAGGGGTGACAGGGTTAGTTACAGTGGCAACGGGATTAATTACAGTGGTGGCGAGGTTAAATACAGTGGTTACGAGGTTAATTACAGTGGTTACTAGGTTAAATACAGTGGTTACGAGGTTAATTACAGTGGTTACGAGGTTAATTACAGTGGTTACTAGGTTAATTACAGTGGTTACGAGGTTAATTACAGTGGTGACAGGGTTAATTATAGTGGTGACGGGGTTGGTTACAGCGGTTACGAGGTTAATTACAAGGGTGACGGGGTTAGTTACAGTGGCAACGGGGTTAGTTACAGTGGTGACAAGGTTAATTACAGTGGTGACGAGGTTAATTACAGTGGTGACGAGGTTAATTACAGGGGTGAGGGGGTTAGTTACAGCGGAGATGGGGTTAATTACAGTGGTGATGAGCTTAAATACAGTGGTTACGGGGCTAATTACAGTGGTTACGAGGTTAATTACAGTGGTTACTAGGTTAATTACAGCGGTGACAGGGTTAGTTACAGTGGTGACGGGGTTAATTATAGTGGTGATTGGGTTAATTACAGCAGTGAAGGGTTTAATTACAGCAGTGACAAAGTTAATTGCTATGGCGATGGGCTTAATTACAGGAGTAACAAGGTTAATTACAGCAACAAAACGGGGTTAATTACAGCGGCACAATGGGGTTAATTTCGGCGGCGACGCGGCCATCTCTAATCATGTTAATAACCAGTTATAACGTTGTTTGAATACAAACGTCCTGTCCAGCACCTTCAGTTCGTTTATGGAGGCTCTTGCTTGACAACAGTGGAATGAACATCATCTCCACACATATGGTGATGTGGGCGGGGAACCAGTGATGATGAAGAAGAACTGATGCCTTAATTGTTGCTAATAAGTCTAAAACTGTCGGTCGTTAAATTTTTAAGGTGGTGTTTTTTTTTGTGTGCTTCTTGGGTGGATCCTAAATCCGGAAACATTTGGAGACGTCTGGGAAATGAAAACATGACTTATTATGCAGATTAATGCATTTCATGATGTGTTTGTCCATAATTAAAAATAATCTTGTCAAAGATGTTTTAAATGGGGTAATTTAGTGTAGTTTTAAAATAAATCGTTTTGTTTCCGACCGTATTTGCTGTCTTAAACGGCACAAAAATAACGAAATCGTTCTTAAAACTGCACTAAATTACCCCATTTAAAACATCTTCTACAATATCACTTTAACTCAAAAATACATTAATCTGCATAATTAGTTTCTGAGATGTTTCCTGGTTTTAAAATCTACCTGCTTCTTGAAGCTGCAAGTGAGATTTACATTTAATGGATTCGTCTTCTTCTTCGTGTGTTTGTAGGACAAAGCAGGTCTTCACAAAAACATCTATCCATACCTGATCCGCGAGCTGAAGCCCACCCTGACAGAACTTGGCATCTCCACACCAGAAGAACTCGGCATTGACAAATTATAGATAGTCGAGGTGAGACAACGTGATGCAGGCTGAAGGACGTCTTTAGCATGAATCGGGCTCTAGCAGGGCTCCAAATTAATGTTACTCCTCACTGTCCCAAATTCTACTTTCTTTTGTCCCCGACTGAACCAGAGAAAAATATAAATCTAGCTTACGAACCTTGTTTTCATAACTTGCTTCTGAACACTTAGTGGAGAAGCTTGAATCTTCGACTGGACTGGGTTGCTTGACGTGAGGACGTTTCGCTTCAAATCGCAGAAGCTTCCTCAGCTAAAATTCTTGCTCTGGTAGTCTGACTTCTGTCTTGACTCTCTGGTAGTCTGACTTCTGTCTTGACTCTTGTACAGTTGTTCTCTATAAGAGTCAAGACAGAAGTCAGACTACCAGAGAGTCAAGACAGAAGTCAGACTACCAGAGCAAGAATTTTAGCTGAGGAAGCTTCTGCGATTTGAAGCGAAACGTCCTCACGTCAAGCAACCCAGTCCAGTCGAAGATTCAAGCTTCTCCACTATGGAAACCACCTGGACAACTGAGAGACTACACAGAAACTTCTGAACACTTAGTTTTATTTTAACTCGTACACACACACACACACACATTTTAGGAAGCGCTTTAGTCCATGGGCCAAGCAGGTTTTCGGTACCACTTAAGGGGAAAAAAACGACACTTAGAATCCAGCCTCAGTGTGTCATGGCCTACACAAAAATGTATGATAGCCATCCCAGGGTGGTAGCTGTAGCCAGGTAGGGGTCAATGTAGAATTACACAGAGGTCAAACTTTAAAAATGCTCCAATCATGTTGAAAACTATATCACATTACTTGTCTGATCATAACGATTTCAAAAAGGTATAGTTTGGACTATCTATGATGGAATGTTCTGGAGTTATGGGGTCAAAACAGCAAAAATGGTGACAAAGATCAATTTCAGTTTGTACAGGGGTCAAAAGTTAAAGTTGCTCCAATTTCAGTAAAAATTATGCAAATTATTGTTTGGGTTAATAGGGTTCTAAAAAGGAATAGTTTGCACCATCTGTCATGCTTAGTTTTCATGTTACAGGGTAACATATGTCATAGAATTCAATGGATGTTGACCTTGTTTGACCTTTACTTTGGAGACAAAGCATTCAACACAGTCAAAACTATTCCATTTATTGATCCTTTTAAATGAGACAATGAAGCTTTGACTTGAAGGACAGAAATACGTATTTTTTAACCACACGTTTGCGTGCGGTGCGTCATGAACCTTGTTGTGCACGAACTTGCATGTTACCATGGAATTCCATCAGAGGGTGCGTTAAGGTACTCGGACCTTGTAGAACCTGTAAGATTTGCATGCTGTTAACCCAGTGGTTTACAAACCTGTTCCTGGAGTTTGCATGTTCTGTTCGTGTTTGTGTGGGTTTCCTCCGGGTGCTCCGGCTTCCTCCCACATCCAAAGACATGCAGGTTAAGTGCACTGGAAACTTTAAATTGTCCGTAGGTGTGTGTATGGGTGTTTGTTTGTCTCTGTGTGGCCCTGTGACAGACTGGCGTCCTGTCCAAGGTGTACCCTACCTCACGCACTATGACTGCTGGGATAGGCTGCAGCCCCTCGTGACCCTTAATTGGAGTAACGGGTATAGAAAATAAGTGGATGGATGGATTATGTAAATCTGTTTAAAAATAAAGACAATTAGGCAAACTGGTGGTTGAGGTTTTTTTCCATTTGACTCATTTTGCAGTTTGTGTGTGTGTGTGTGTGTGTGTGTGTGTGTGTGTGTGTGTGTGTGTGTGTGTGTGTGTGTGTGTGTGTGTGTGTGTGTGTGTGTGTGTGTGTGTGTGTGTGTGTGTGTGTGTGTGTGTGTGTGTGTGTACGCAGGTGGATTAAAGATTATAAATCTGTAAATCATTTCAGACCTGTTGGCAGAAATCAGCAATGGTTTGAGGTCAAACTGTTAAAAGGAAAAAAAAATCTAATTTGAAATCATTCCTATGGCAACATTTTTTTTTTGTTTTTTTTAATAATTTTATTTTGGTTTATTTATTACTTTTTGTATTTTCCTAAATAAGTACCAATTATCACTCACTCACTCATCTTCAACCGCTTACTCCACTTAAGGGTCATGGGCAATTATCAATCAGACTTAAGAGCTTTTAGGAAAAAAAAATAACATGATCCAGAATGAGCAGAATTATTAAGTGACCATATAGCCTGTTGAATGAAAAAAAAATTATATATATATATATATATATATATTTCCATTGCGTCATCAAACGTGAAGAATGAGTGTGGAAAATCGGCTAAGCTGGGAAACCTGTAACAGATTTTTCAGTAATAAAAAAAAAAAAAACTTGCAATAGTGAAACTGACTCCAAAATAATTTCCTAATAAAGTTTCTGTTGACAATAACAAAAACCACACACTGTTCATTGCACGCCTCTTTTACTTTGAAATTTTTTAACAGGAAGAAGCTTTTATTATTACATCAAATCCATAAAGATGTTTTAGGTCGAATGGATGTGGTTGAAAGCAGGAAAGAGTAAGTAGTTGGCCCGTCTCAGGATGGGCCACACAGGTCTTAATAAGGATCCATAAACAACCAATAGGAGTCTGTCCCAGCTGTAACCAGCTGGAAACTTTATCATGCTTTTATACAGTGAGGCGAATATTGAGCAACGGAGGAGACTGTCCACGATACTGTGCAGAGAGAATAAGAACATGACTCTTGGAAATCTGCTGCAAAATCCATCACACATCGTACAAAAAGAATTATTTAAATATCTAAAGAACACTGGATTACTTCATTGCATGTAAACAAATGCTTATGGCTGCCAGGAGCTAAGGTTTTGTAAATCTCATTGATCACTCACCAGCCCGGTAGGTGGCGGTAGATGCACCTCAAGCTGGTGCCGTCCGCCATTGAATTCGAAAGAAGAAGTTGCTTTTATTATCTATGGTTGTCAATGTTAGCATCCGTGGCTAACGGAGTGCTAAAGATAAAGTCTTTATCCCGGTTTGTTGTGGAGTAAAATGCGACACCAGACGACAAGATGATGAGCGACAACACGGAGAAGCCAGAGAAAAACAAAGTGATGGGAACAGCGCAGGAAGCACAAAGTTTAACGGTAAGCTCAGCTAACGCTGGCTGACTAAGATTAACTAGCCGAGCCAGTTTGTGAAAGGTTTCTGAAGCTAAGCTAACTTGCAGCAATTTACATTTGTTTAATTAAAGTTATCAGTTAATCTGCCTCATCATTTTTTTTAGAGCTCATCGGTAGATTGTGAAATGTGCCACAGTGTTTCAGCGCACTTTGTTTGCATCAAATAATCATTATGTTAAAAAATGACCAAGTTATCACATTTAATAAGTGGTACAAAGTAATTATTAATGTACACAGCTGAGTTATCTAAATAAGTTTAAGACAACTTTAAAGTCAAACACAACAACAGTAATGTGTGAGTATGAAGGTTAGGACACACCTGGGTCACAGCCACCCAAACGGGTCACTGACCTTTGGGCAGGTCACTGACCTTTGGAAGAGGGGGAACTAGGAACTAGTGCAGTAATGACACAAGCAGTGCAAGAGAGGAATTCTCCTTTGGTCTCCTTTAAAAAAAAAATAGACTTATTCAGAATTCAGCCGCCAGTGTGCTCTGGAATACTTAAATCACTTCACTCTCTTCCAGTTCAACAAAGAGTTCATTATAAAGAGTCATGACCTGGTTCAGCTCCCTAGTATGTTTCTGACCTGCTCACTGGCTCCAGGTCCCATCAGACCTCAGAGGTCTTCAGACAGTGGTTTCCTGGTTGTACCCCGAGTAAAATCAGCAGCAAGTAAAAGTGCGTTTAGTCACTGTGGACCTTCCCTATAGAATGCTTTCCCTCATGGAAAAAAAAAAAATCTGCAAATATGCTTTCCACTTTTAAATCCAAACTCAAAACCTTTCTGTTTTGGCAAGCCTATGAGAAATGTTGATGTGTGTGTCTGAGTGCGAGTGCATGCAAGTGTGTGAGGCTTTAGCTTTGTCTTTGCTGGCGATGAGGAGAAATGATCTTGCAATTTTATTACTGGTTTGATTCTCATTTATTGTGAGTGCTGTGTCACTGTATTTCATTTTGTACATCTGTTTATTTACATTAATGATCATGGGGGAAGGGGGCGGGGTGGAGCCTGTCCCAGTGGTTACTGTGTAAGAGGCGGGTTACACCCTGGACAGGAAATAAATTTTGCTTTGTCTTAACCTCAGGTGCCCAGCAGCACAAGACCAAAGATCACTGATGGAGGGATCAGACCTGTGGAGAAAAGAGGACCATACATAATGTCCAGAGCTCCAGCCATCCACCTCACTCTACGTAAGGTTGAGTCTCGTGTCATCGGCCGAAAATTTATTCTTTCAGTTTTTGTTTGTATGTTTCTGAGGGTTCAGCTCATTGATTAATCTCACGCCTGAATACTTCAGTTTGTTTATATAGCGCCAGTTCATGTTATTTTAAAGTGCTTTTCACGAGCATCATACACTCAACAAAAATATAAACGCAACACTTTTGGTTTTGCTCCCATTTTGTATGAGATGAACTCAAAGATCTAAAACTTTTTCCACATACACAATATCACCATTTCCCTCAAATATTGTTCACAAACCAGTCTAAATCTGTGATAGTGAGCACTTCTCCTTTGCTGAGATAATCCATCCCACCTCACAGGTGTGCCATATCAGGATGCTGATTAGACACCATGATTAGTGCACAGGTGTGCCTTAGACTGTCCACAATAAAAGGCCACGCTGAAAGGTGCAGTTTTGTTTTATTGGGGGGGGGGGATACCAGTCAGTATCTGGTGTGACCACCATTTGCCTCATGCAGTGCAACACATCTCCTTCGCATAGAGTTGATCAGGTTGTCAATTGTGGCCTGTGGAATGTTGGTCCACTCCTCTTCAATGGCTGTGCGAAGTTGCTGGATATTGGCAGGAACTGGTACACGCTGTCGTATACGCCGGTCCAGAGCATCCCAAACATGCTCAATGGGTGACATGTCTGGTGAGTATGCCGGCCATGCAAGAACTGGGACATTTTCAGCTTCCAAGAATTGTGTACAGATCCTTGCAACATGGGGCCGTGCATCATCCTGCTGCAACATGAGGTGATGTTCTTGGATGTATGGCACAACAATGGGCCTCAGGATCTCGTCACAGTATCTCTGTGCATTCAAAATGCCTTCAATAAAATGCACCTGTGTTCTTCGTCCATAACAGACGCCTGCCCATACCATAACCCCACCGCCACCATGGGCCACTCGATCCACAACATTGACATCAGAAAACCACTCACCCACAGGACGCCACACACGCTGTCTGCCATCTGCCCTTAACAGTGTGAACCGGGATTAATCCGTGAAGAGAACACCTCTCCAACGTGCCAAACGCCAGCGAATGTGAGCATTTGCCCACTCAAGTCGGTTACGACGACGAACTGGTGAGGACGACAAGCATGCAGATGAGCTTCCCTGAGACGGTTTCTGACAGTTTGTGCAGAAATTCTTTGGTTATGCAAACCTATTGTTTCAGCAGCTGTCCGAGTGGCTGGTCTCAGACGATCTTGGAGGTGAACATGCTGGATGTGGAGGTCCTGGGCTGGTGTGGTTACACGTGGTCTGCGGTTGTGAGGCTGGGTGGATGTACTGCCAAATTCTCTGAAACGCCTTTGGAGACGGCTTATGGTAGAAAAATGAACATTCAATACACGAGCAACAGCTCTGGTTGACATTCCTGCTGTCAGCATGCCAATTGCACGCTCCCTCAAATCTTGCAACATCTGTGGCATTGTGCTGTGTGATAAAACTGCACCTTTCAGAGTGGCCTTTTTCTTGTGGGCAGTCTAAGGCACACCTGTGCACTAATCATGGTGTCTAATCAGCATCTTGACATGGCACACCTGTGAGGTGGGATGGATTATCTCAGCAAAGAAGTGCTCACTATCACAGATTTAGACTGGTTTGTGAACAATATTTGAAGGAAATGGTGATATTGTGTATGTGGAAAAAGTTTTAGATCTTTGAGTTCATCTCATACAAAATGGGAGCAAAACCAAAAGTGTTGCGTTTATATTTTTATTGAGTGTATTTTGGATTTGAATTGAACATGCGGGCCGTTTCACAGCATTTGGTAATTTTTGTGTCCTGGCTAAAAAGATGAGGGTAACCTTTTTTTTTTCGCCGTCAGTAATCAGTGCAAACATGATTTAGAATGGTATTGTAAAGACTTAACCCAATAAAGACCCCTGTCCATGATGAACAGTTTTAGTTTGATGAATTAAAATGATGCTGCAGATGAGTTTCCTCCGCAGGGTGGCTGGGCGCTCCCTTAGAGAGAGGGTGAGGAGCTCAGTCACTTGGGAGGAGCTCGGAGTTGAGCCGCTGCTCCTCCACGTCGAAAGGAGCCAGCTGAGGTGGCTTGGGCATCTTTTTCGGATGCCCCTTGGACGCCTCGCTGGAGAGGTGTTCCGGGCACGTTCCAAGAGGGAAGAGGCACCGGGGAAGACCCAGGACACGCTGGAGGGATTACGTCTCGCAGCTGGCTTGGGAACACCTCGGGGTTCCCCCGGAGGAGCTGGGAGAGGTGTGTGTGGATCGGGAGGTCTGGGCGGCTTTGTTTGAGCTGCTGCCCCCGCCACCCGACCTCGGATGAAGCGGAAGAAAATGGATGGATGCATGGATGGAATTAAAATGAAAGTTGAATGAAAAATGGCATTGTCCCAAAACCTTGGTCAGAAACTAAGTAGATTAGATTTTATAGAAGTTTACTGATCCCTTGGGAAGATTCCCTGAGGGAAGTTGAGGTTCCAGCAGCATTGTATAGCAGCACATGGGGTAAGAAGCACACAGGGTATCAAAAGTGAAAGTTAAAAAAAAGAGTGGAGTGGTATTCAGAGTAAATTCTTACATTTTTTTGAAAACATAAAAACCGATTTTAACTTGATTAGTGGTGTTAATTCACTCTCCACAACATTAAGTATGCAGTTCCCCAATAAGATATTCTTTTTTTCATTGTTACCAATGTCCTCCAAGGTATCATGTCAGTGCTGTTACCAAACAATTGGGTTTCTATTGCTGAAAAACTCCCTCAGTTCCTCACTTGGCCAGTAGGTGGGTCCCACTGTCTTTGACCTTGGAGAGAAGTTCAAACAGGTGGCCAGGAGAGTCTGATCTGTTGAACTTGGTAGGTTTCTGGGATATTTTGACCAGTATCTTTAATGGGAGTCTGTGATGTTCCTGAGCTACAAATTTTATTGACGGAGATGTTAGCATGCTAACTAGCGATACAAGAACGTCATTGTGAAAGACTGAAAGATTGAAATAAATCAAGCAAACTTCAGTTTTATTAAGAAGTCAAGCATGGAGAAAGAACTCAGTGATGGTGTTGGGTTTTTCCGTCCTTTATAATCTATCTTTAAACCTTGTGCACGTGAACACCAAGTAACCACTAGCTGGTCACGCCCTGGGAAAGCCTATCAAGCGGCAAACACCAATTGCTTGTTGTTGTTGAGTACGTTTAATTCAGTCATTTAGAGTGATTTGTTTGCACTTTGAAATGAAACAAAACCATTTTTAAAGTGGGTGTTCTAAAAGCCCAGAGGCTGAGAAGGCCTTTTATTGAGGCTTTTATTGGTGCTGTTCAGTGACACATCAGTGTTACTACGTTACCGTTTACGGCATTTTCTGTGGCATGGACGTATTTGACAGTGCAGAGAAAACCAGCTTCACCTGTTTGAACAGTCAGATACGCTGTGAACCGCCACATGAAGGTTTTCCTGTCATTGTTCACAGAGAAGCACAGAGAGATGATGAGGAAAGCACTGAAGAAGAAGAGCCTTGCATCAGGACCTCCTGTGACGCACCAGCACAGACAAGGTACCAAGAGGTGAGGAGAGGAAATGAGCACGCTGCTTTCTGTGCTGGGTTAATGACGTCTGAGAAGAATGTGTTGATCAGGATGAATGTATGTTTCTCAGTTTCAGAACCATGAAGTACAACAAAGGCTATGCTGCTCTGAGCCAGCGTGCTGATGAGAACTTGGTCACTCTGGACTCGGACAGGTGAGATTATTCAAGAATCCACATAATGACTGTGAATCAGAGACAGAGAAGAATTATATAAGGCACTTTCTCCAATGTTTTAGTTATTATGATAGATTAAGACAGTTTCCCTGATATTTTAGTTTTATTATCCAATATTAAGACCACTTTCCTGTAATATGTTTGTTTTATTAGATTAAGACACTTTATCTTAATGTTGTACCAGATCTGCTGTGGCAACCCAGAATGTAAACAAAGGAGCATCTGAAGGGATTTACTATTAAGACACATTTCCCTCTTATTTTAGTTTTATTATAACAGATTAAGACACCTTTTTCCATCCATCCATCCATTTTCTTCCGCTTTATCCGGAGTCGGGTCGCGGGGGCAGCAGCTCAAGTAAAGCCGCCCAGACCTCCCGATCCACACACACCTCCTCCAGCTCCTCCGGGGGAACCCCAAGGCGTTCCCAAGCCAGCCGAGAGATGTAGTCCCTCCAGCGTGTCCTGGGTCTTCCCCAGGGCCTCCTCCCAGTGGGATGTGCCCGGAACACCTCTCCAGCGAGGCCTCCAGGGGGCATCCGGAAAAGATGCCCATGCCACCGCAACTGACTCCTTTCGACGTGGAGGAACAGCGGCTCGACTCCGAGCTCCTCCCGAGTGACCGAGTTCCTCACCCTATCTCTAAGGGAGCGCCCAGCCACCCTGCGGAGGAAACTCATCTCGGCCGCTTGTACTCGCAATCTCGTTCTTTCGGTCATGAGCCAAATCTCATGACTATAGGTGAGGATCGGAATGTAGATCGATCAGTAAATCGAGAACTTTGCCCCCCTACTCAGCTCTCTCTTCACCACGACGGTCCGATACAGCGACCGCATCACTGCAGATGCTGCACCGATCCGTCTGTCGATCTCACGCTCCATCTGTCCGTCACTCGTGAACAAGACCCCGAGATACTTAAACTCCTCCACTTGAGGCAAGGACACTGCACCGACCTGAAGAGGGCAAAGCACCTTTTTCCGGTCGAGAACCATGGCCTTGTATTTGGAGGTGCTGATTTTCAAAAAAGGGTGCTGAAAATCAGCACCTTTTTCCTTATATTTTAGTTTTATTATAACAGATTAAGACACTTTCTTGAATATTTTAGGCGTATTCCGTTTTTCCATTTTGTCCATTTGTCACTTGAAATGTTGGGATTAGAAGTCTGAAAGCTGTTCTTTTCCTGACAGTGAAGAAGAGATTGATTTTGAGCAGTATTCCTCAGGATACTCTTCATCTGAGGTCAGTTTGCTCCTTCACACCTGCACAGGATCTCCAACACCAGTAGCACATCACACTGAAGCTTCATGAGGGCAAACATGGGCATCTTTTGTTTGGGGGGAGGACGAGGGGGCTTCTTTCCCTTTGGTTTTATTTTGTTTTTTTTCTCTCTGTCCTCATTTGGGAAGTTCTTTTGGTTCTCATGAGGTCAGAGGTGTTTGATGATGCTGATATCTCATCAGCTGTGACAGTTTGTCCATGTGGTGTTTCTCTGGTCATGATGCTGAGGACTCCAGTGGTTGCAGGGATAATCTCCCTGGATGGTTGCCATCCAGGAGACGCTTGCTCCCATTCGTGTCTTGAGCTGATGAGTTCTGATTGGGCCTCAGGGGAAAACAGGTCTTTGTGGACAGACGAGAGAAGCCAACAGAATTCCACCATGTGCTCCAAGAATTCCCTTTTTTCTCCAAATAAAACTGCCAAATGTCAAGAAATGCAGTTACTTTACATTTTGTTGAGATATTTGAACACCTGAGTTTTTTGTGCCAAAAATGGATGCATGTTCAACTTTCTGGCTATACAACATTCATTGCCAACAGCAGCCGTATTTGTTTTTATTTTGGGGGGTTTTCCCATGACATCACTGAGGATTCCCTGATGTTTCCGTCCTCCCTGCACAGTGAACAGTTGAGGCTGTATTTGACAACGCGATCATCTACCGATCCAGGTGTCAATGCTGATGCGACACAGTATTTATTCTCTTTAATTCAGACATGAAATGTGCTATTTCTGAATACATTTGTAAAATCAAAGTGTTAGTGGGACTAAAATAGTTGCCAGAAGTCAGTTTCAAAGTAAAAAAAAAAAAAAAAAATTGTTGAAAATGTTTTTAACGTTTCATCATGAACACGTCACAAATGTGGCTAACAATTAAAAACTTTTTTTTTAAAATGGAAGCTGTGAGTTTTTGCGTCTACTTTACTTTAATTTGTGCGTTCACATTTGTTTTTGTCAGTGGCGCCTCCGCCATATAATGTGTGCACTTGTTTTTTTGCCGATATTAAATAGAAAAATGTTCCAGAATAAACGTAGGAAACAGGATGGTTCTGTTTGTATTATTAACTGTGAACGCTGTAAATTCATCAACATTACCAGGTTCGTTCCCTTGCTTTTATTCTGAAAGTTGTCTCGGCTCTGCAGGTTCATCCCGATTTAAGCAGGCAGCTGCTGCAGGATGGATACCGTCTGGACGAAATCCCCGACGATGAGGACCTGGACCTGATTCCACCCAAAGCCATGAGCTCGGTGGTGTGCTGCTGCTATGATCGGCCGTGCTGTGTCCTTCAGTGACGCGGCCTGAAGAAGGAACACGAAGCTTCTCTCTGCTGCCTGCACTGCCTGATGACTCCCAGCTTCCCGTTCCTGCTGGACATCAGAGCATGCCTTATCCGCTGTGACCCCAAAGCTTTTTCATGTTCTCTTTGTCGTTACATCATATCTGCTCGAGATGGATTTTAATTTTGGGAGAAGCCCTCATTGACCTGCTTCAGGTTGTGCACAGCCTTCGTGCACATGCAGTGATTTAACCTTCCAGGTTTACAGTTTGGGTTTTCCCAATTAACAAGCAGAAGACAGGATGCTGTCTCACACCGGTATGAGAAGATACGTCTGATGTTTCTTTCTGTTGGGTCCAATATACGTATTTATTTTTAACATGTTTTCTTCAGAAAATGGCTCAGTGCGCATGAAGGACTCGCTTATTAATCATGGTTGTTTATTTTTCCCAAATTTCCAAAGGCACTATGAGAGCCGTTTAAATGCTTTGAGATGATTTGATTAACTTTATAGGATACAATTCATTCCAGAAAGCACTTTGAAGGATGAGTCCTGCTCTTATAAAAGGAGTTTAGATGAGTCAGTAACAATATCAGCATTTGTTTACCAACTTTTTTAACAAGTTAAAAAAGTTAAGTATACAAGCCACCTGGTTTCACTCCTTGAGAAGACTGCGTTACCTCATCTGTGCTGCGACAGCACATTTGTTACATTATTATATTTTTGCATTATTTAACAAAAAGGTGCAACAATATTGTAACACTGTAACTCTGTTATGAGTGTTACATTATCAGTGATGTCACTAAGGCCTCTTTGTGTGACTGTGAGTCTGCCAGCAGTCATCAGATTATCACCTTCTATTAACTCTTTTTTTTTTTTTTACTCATTATTAGATTGAGTGGAATTGCACATTCAACTAGAATTACATTGTCAAATTGTGATTATTGTAATAGTTCTTCCGTACAACAGATAGACCAGTTTCCTGCACATTTGAATGCAAAAAGTTGTTTTTTTTTTCTATTTTAGTTTTATTGTTGTTGTTAATATATATATATATATACATATATATATATATATTTTTTTTCAGATTAAACTGATCAGGTGGTATTTTTGGGTGGGGGTCAGCGACACTGAGACACTGTACTTCAGTTTATCTGCAGCTGTTAAGTTTGCTTCAAGTTACGCATTATGTTCTGAAAATGTCCTTGTAGTTATGAATTTTTATATATATACTTGCAGAATGTTTTTGTGTGCATTTTTATTCTAATGTGAAACTGAACTGGAATTTGTTACTTAATGCATATTTGGAAAACATTAACAGATGATTATCAATGACTAATCGCTCTCATAAGAGTTATTTTTATTTTATTTTTGTGGGTGCGTGCAACTGGATATTTCCTTCACA